>NC_133618.1:234051556-234309056 GCF_048593235.1 Sminthopsis crassicaudata | reverse complement strand
TGTGAAGGTCTGCTGTTTCATTAAATATCCATACACACCCCTACTCAGTGTTGCAAAGGATGATTCTTGGCTGTAACTCTAACTCCTTTGCCCTCTGGAATAATCATATTTCAAGCCCTCCAATTCTTTTGTGTAGAACCTATTAAATCTGGCCCCAGGGTATTTGGATTGTTTCTTTCTGGATGCATGCAATATTCTCTTCTTGCCCTGGGAGCTTTGGAATTTGGTTGTAATATTACTGGGAGTTTCATTTTGGAATTTTTTTTCAGGAGTTTTTGATTAGTGGAATCTTTCTATATTTATTTTATCCTCTGATTCTAGGATATCAGAGCAATTTTTCTTGATACTTTCTTGAAAGATGATGTTTAGACTATTTTTTGATCATGGTTTTCAGATAGTTCAATAATTCTTAAATTATCTCTCTTTGATCTATTTCACAGACTAGTTGTTTTTCCAATGGCATATTTCACAATTTCTTTTGTTTTTCATACTTTTGATTTGATTTTATTGTTTCTTGATGACTCACGGAGCCATTATCTTTTATTTGCCCAGTTCTAATTTTTAAAGAATAATTTTCTTCATTAAGCTTTTTATTCTCTTTTTCCATTTGCTCAAATTTCCTTTTTTGTTGTTGTTGCTGTGAAGCAATTGAAACTTGTCTAGGGTCACATAGTATTAAGTGTCTGAGGCCATATCTGAATTCAAGTTCTCTCAACTAGAGAGCTGGTGTTTTATCCACTGTTCTACCCAGCTGTCCAAATTCTTTTTTTAAAGAGTTCTTCTCTACAGTGAATTTTTTTGTGTGTGTACTGTGTGTATACACAGACATATATACACATATACATGTATGTATATATATGCATATACATATACATATATACACACAACAAGCATGCATGCACACACACACACACATTTTCCCATTTGGCCAATTCTGCTTTTTAAGACATACTTCTTTTCATTGGACTTTTGTGCCTCTTTTACCATTTGGCCTATTCTGGTTTTTAAGGTGTTATTTTCTTCAATATTTTTTGTGCCTCTTCTACCAAGATGTTGATTCTAGTTTCATGATTTTCTTGTTTCTCTGTCTTTTCTTTTTCTAGTCTTCCCTCAACCTCTCTTATTTGATTTTTAAAATTCTTTTTGTGTTCTTTTCGTAATTCTTTTTGGGGGTCTAAGATCAATTCACATTGAAGAATTGGATGAGCAGTTTTGACTTTATTTTCTTCTTCTGAATTTGTGTTTTGATATTCCCTGTCACCACAGAAACTTTTTCCTATTAAAATCTTTTTGATTATTATTCCAGCCAATTTCTTGATTTTTAACTTTATAATAAACAGAGGGTGGAGGGAAGAACTGTCCTAAGCCTCAGGTTTTTTGTGCAGCTGTTTTTAGAACTAGTTCTAGGGGTCTGTAAGCTTTTAATTCTTTTAGGTTGCTGTGATCTAAGAAGAGGTGTTTATTACTTTCCTGGCTTGTGCTTTGGTCCCTAAGTGACCACAAGCATTCCTTTCAGCCTTGGAATCAGCCTTGGAACTTCCCACTCTGTTGTAGTCACAAATTCTAGTGTGTTAATGCTTCTCCTCACCCTGGACCCATGACCCAGGACTGTGACCCAGATCCAAGTAACAGAGTCCTGCTCTTCATGCCAGCAAAGGGACCTCTGTCATTTTCTTCAGTTTTCCAGCCCCTTACTATCTTTGGGATGAGAGTTCCATAAGCAGAGTCCATTGCCTGCAAAGTCTGTTGCTAGTTTCCAATGGTGTGGCTTATACTGGCCCAACCTGTGATGCAGTACGCTCCATTCTCACCCCAGTGTGACAGATCTTTCCTGTCCTCCTTCTAAGTTGTCCTGGGCTGGACAATTGTCTCATCTTGTTCTTTTGTGGGTTTTGCCCACATCCTATGCTCCAGAATTTGTTTTGAGGATTTACTTAAAGTTGTTTGGAAGGGAACTGAGAAGAGCTCAGGTAAATCCTGTTTCTGACATCTCTTCTCTGACATCTTGGCTCTGCAACCTAGAACTTATTTGTACTTGGTCATTTTATGTGTTATTTCTCCCATTAGACTGAGCTATTTGACAGCCAGGACTTGTACTGAGCTTGGGACAGTACCTGATAGGTGTTTAATAAATGTTGTTGACTTTCCTGAGAGTTCAGTGGGATCCTAGAGTATGTGGAGTATAAGAAAATATAAAAAAAGGCAGAAAAAAGATATGAGATGCAGCCCTGCTTACTTTTTGTTGTGGTTGTTCAATGACTAAGATACAGAACCATGACATCTTGAAATGAAAGCGGTCCTAGTTCAATTTCACGTCTAAATGCAGGGATCTGCCCGATGGCTGGACACTCAGCATCTATTTGTAAACCTACAGAAACAGAATACTTAACTACCTGCCAAGGCAATTAATTCTACTGTTAGCTCAAACTGTCCTTATGTAAAAGACTTTCTGGGCCACCTCCCAAACTTGGCATTCATGGATTTGCAGGGTCTCCGTTAGGGTGACTACTCTCAGTGGTTCTAGGGGGTCCATCTGTACTCATCCAATTATAACTCATTAGCATTTGCCGGCGAACATTTTATTAATAGTCAGCAAGTAGATGCAATTAGCACAGAGGAAAGGCATTATTAAATTGGCATGTGAAGAATAGGGATAGAAGAGGAATAAATACTATACAGAGCCTAGAATGTGCTGGGGACTGTGCTAAACACTTCATATATTATATCTCATTTGTAAAACGAGGCACCCAGAGGATCTCGGAGCTTTAGTCTAGCTTTAAGTTCTGTGATAAGCAGCGAGGAGGTGAGATGGATAGAGGCCTGGGACTGGACTCAGGAAGATGAGTTCCAATTCCAGCCTCACACAGCCCAACACTATCCACTCCTCCTATTGTCCAATAATAACTACAAACCATCCCCTCATAAACCTGAAGTGCCTTCTCCCACAAACACACAGCGTCCATGGAAAGGGTGGGTACAATTACAAAGGAATGTGCAGGGGGATTGCCGGCGGTCAAAGTAACTTCAACGCTGGAAGGCCCTAATGTTTTTTTATCTTTTTATGGAGAACTTACAGGGTGCTTACTCTCTGGGTTCCATATCTGTGCTCCATGTGCTCAACTGGGATCCCGAGTCTGCTCCTTTCTGCGGGTCAGCTCCCATTTTGCTGTTGTTTAGTCATTTTAAGTCATGTTCAACTCTTTGTGAACCTTTTGGTGGGGTTTTCTTGGCAGAGAAACGGGATGGTTTGCCATTTCCTTCCCCAGCTCGTTTTACTGTTGTTGTTTAGTCATTTTCAGTCATGTCCAACTCTTTGTGTGGGGGTTTTCTTGGCAAAAATTCTGGAGTGGTTCATCATTTCTTTCTCTAATTCTTTTTACAGGTGAGGAAATTGAGGCACACAGGGATAAATGACTTGCGCAGGGTCACCCAGATGCTGTGTCTAAGGCCAGTTTTGAATTCAGGTCTTCCTGACTCCTGTACCACCTAGCTCCTGGCTGGGCTTTACAATTCTCTCTGGAGTCCACAGTTGGCTCTCTTCTCTGCTGCCAAGGGCTGTGCTCCTTGAAACGGCTTCCCTTCTTGAGTCCTTGCCGCTCTGTACCTGTGTCTGACTGCAGAGCACGTGTCTGCTCCCTCAGCTGTGGCTCAATCTGACTAACTCTTGCACTGCTGAACTGGGGCCTCCTTTTGGTGATGGGGTACAGGTGTTAGATGCTCGGTGATGGAGGAGAACTGGAAAAGTCCTTTTTCTCTCCCTTGTCTTCCATTGCCACCTTCTGGTCTAGGGTGCTGGGTCATGCTCCTTGAAGATGCTTCCCACCCTGGATGCCTGAACTCACTGGAACTAATTTATTATGAATCTTTTGGAACTGTCCTTTAAAAGCCGCTCTGGGGAATGGGCAGTCTTTCCCAGCCAGTGATCCTTCTAATTCAATTAAGGAACTATGTGAAGGAATTATTCACATCTTTCCAGCTCATTTAACATTTTTATTATCTGCTCTTTTATTTTCTGTGATTACATTCTGGGCTGGGGAGTGAGGGAGAGTTGTTAATTAAAGGCTGTTGTTCTTCCTTTTGAAGAGAACCAATAACAATACTGAGTGATGTCTTGAGTCAATTGTGGAATGGATTTAAGTGAGGCAGAGTTGCACAAAGCTGTCAGCCTCCCTCTCTCTTCCAGATTCATCCAAGTCCAATGGAAAGGCAGAAGTCAGGAAGACTGGCGATGGTCTGGAATACAGCAGATGACCTTGACATCTTGTATGTCTGACCAAACTTTTAAATGGCACCTGCTTCAGCCACCTCCATGGCCCTTGGAACAATCATTCTCATCAGCTCATTCTTCTGGGGTAAATCTTCCCATGCTTGGGGCACATCCTCCCGCTTCCTCCAACATCATCAACCTAGTTGAGACTGTCTGCCAAGACTACGGGGCTGAGGATGCTGTGGATACTACAGCTTCGGAGCCACAGGGAAAAGTTGGGTGACAAATGGACATAAAGGTGGATGAGCAGCCCTGAAAAGGCCTTACTAAGCCCTCCTGCCAGAGGTGCTAGCTCTCCCTGAACACCCCATACACCCCTGATTAAAGGCCACACTTACATAAATCTCCCTCCCTGTAGTCTCTCCACGCTCATACCCCACCCTCAGCACTAATTTTGTCCCCAGAACCACTTGGAACAAGGCAACTTCCTCTTTTCTGAGAACCAAGAATCTTCCAGTCCCCAGAGCTGGTCTCTGGTAGCACTGAGGTTGAATACAGGACAGGGATTCATTCTTTTACTTCTGGTAAGAATGAAAAAATTTCTCTATGATGAGGAAATAGGAAGCAGATAGTCCATCTCCTGTCTTCTGGAAGATGGATTCTATTTACCTTTCATTTCAGAGAATTTCAGAGGTAAGATGGGGTAGAAGAGAATCCTTTTTTCTAAACCCCTCTCTCTTGGGCTTCTGTGACCTTGGAAGTCACTTATCTTCTCCCATTCTCAGTTTCCTCATCTGTAAAACGAGGCACCTAGATGATCTCTGAGGTTTAATCTAGCTTTAAGTTCTATGATAGCGCAGCTAGGAGGTGAAAAAGATAGAAGACAGGGACTGGAGTCAAGAAGACCAGAGTTCTAATAACCGTTGCAGACACTTCCTACCTGTGTGACCCTGGGCAAGTCACTTAATCCTGTTTGCCTCAGTTTCCTCATCTGTAAAAATGAGCTGGAGAAGGAAATGACAAACCACTTCAGTGTCTCTGCCAAGAAAATCCCAAATGCGGTCGTGAAGAGTTAGACAAAAATCCTTTGATACTGTCCTATCACTTCATTTTCTCTTCCTATTTCTAGAGCTTTCCATTTTCTAACTAAGGTATGCATGACTCTGGGCTTTCTAAGGCTTTTGCCAGCCTCTGACAGGTCAATCAATCAATTAACAAGCATTTAATAAATTCCTACTATATGCTATGCACTACTATAAGATATTGCAATACAAAGATACATCAATGTACTTGTATAATTTATATATAATATTATACAATTATATATATGTATATATATACACATACGTATATATATGTGTATATATATATACATATATATAATTTCAGATTGCTTGCTGCCTTGGGGAGGGTGGAAGTAAGGAAGGGAGGGAGAAAAAAATTTGGAACACAAAATTTTACAAAAATGAATGTTGAAAACCATCTTTACAGGTAATTGGAAAAATAAAATACTATTGAAATTTTTTTAAAAAGATAAATCCAGGGGCATCTAGGTGGTGCAGTGGATAGAGCACCAGCCTTGAATTCAGGAGGACCTGAGTTCAAATCTAGTCTCAGACACTTAACACTTCCTAGCTGTGTGACCCTGGGCAAGTCACTTAACCCCAGCCTCAAGGGGAAAAAAAAAAAAAAAAAAAGCCTTAAAATAAAAAAAAAAAAAAAAAGATAAATCCAAAGAGTTCTTGCCCTCAAGGAATTTATATTCTAATGAAAAAGAAAATGTATTCATATATAAGTATATACAAAATTAGTAAAGGGCAGCCTTGTGAAGAGAAGCTACTAGTAGCTGAGGAGCAACAGAAAAGGCCTCATGAAGCAGGTGATGTTTGAACTGAATTTTGAAGGAAACCAGGAATTCTAAGAGGTGGAGGAAAGGAGGGAATACATAAAATATAGTCACTGCAAAGGCACAAAGATAGGAGAGGGAGACTTGTGTGAGAGACAAGAAGGTTAGTGTATCATATGGACCACTCTAGGGACACCACTTCCAGGACTAAAGTGTGTGTGGGATTGCAATGTATAATAAGGTTGGAAAAGTAGGTTAGGGCCAAAGAAGGGATTTTTAAATACATTTCCAGTCACTAACTGACCTAACGCTTTTAGGCCCATCCTGACTAAGTATAGAGAGCTTCATTACCAATTGGCCATCAGGGGATTAGTGTTTTGGGCCACAGTCACTGTCAGATAATAACTCTTGTTTCTCAATAATTTTAAGATTTATAAAACACATTCCTTTTATAATGGGCCAGTGAGGGCCCAGTCTTTGGAACACACTCAGATTTTCTCTTCATGGTGAATTATAAAAGCATATACAGATATCCTCTGTCTGGCTTTAATCCAATGCAGGTGGATTGGTGAGTCAGAAAGGAGTGCCACACTTACAGGAACCCAGTGACACGGGCAGGACATGAATTATTGTATTCCTTTTGTAGATAAGGCACTCAGGGAGAATAAAACAGATAATAAATGGTAGTGCCTGGATCCGAACTCGTTTTCTGCTTCCCAGACCAGTACCCTGTCCACTACATTACGCTGTCTCTGTTTCATGGAATATAGTCTACTAAAGTGAGATGTGGAGGAGGGAGTTGGGAATCATTTTTGGTGAAGGGACTCATACCAATGACAGTGGGGATTTTTGGAAGGTTAAAGTCTATGAAGGTACAGAGCGCTATGGAACCAAAGAAAATAAGGGCCTCCGATCAATCAATAGTGCCGAGATCATCACAGATTTTGAACTGGAAGAGCACATAGAAAACACCAGGTTTCAATGCTTAATTTTATAGAGACCTGAAGAGATCAAACAACTTGCCTAAATTCCCACAGGGACAGCTGGGTGGTACAGTGGTTAGTAGACTGGGCCTCGAGTCAAAGAGATCTGAGTTCAAATATGGTGTCGGTTATTTACTAGCTGGATGACCCTGGACAAGTCTCTTAACCTGGTGTGCCTCAGTTTCCTCATCTGGAAAATAAGCTGAAAAAGGAAATGGAAAACTGCTCTAGTACCTTTGCTAAGAAAACCCCAAATGGGATCATGCAAGGTCTGATGTGACTGGGAGAAATTCTGGGATGAATCAATGGTAGGGAGGCTTGATTTTGAAGTCTGGAAAGTTGTGAATGGGACTAAATGGAGCATTATAAATTCATTAGAGAAATATGAATAAAGTACCATGAGACTTTGAAGAGAAAGGTCATTACTCAGCAGGGGAATTAGAAAAGCCTTCCTAGAGGTAGCATTTTTATTGCAGTGAGAGTTATCTGGGGTCATAATGAGAGATGCAAGAAGTTTAGGTAGAGAACTCGTGGGCTCATTGATTTAGAGCTAGAAATGACTTTAAAAGCCCTCTACCAATTAACATCTATCTTTCATGCATGCAAAAAAGAAAGACAACCCCTGTCCTCAAGGAGCTTACAATCTAATGGGAAAAGACATGACACAAAAGGAAGCTGAAATCCTGGAGAAGATGCAGAGTTCGCCCCTGCTTGGGGCATAGAGTTCCTGGAGTCCAACCCAAGCAAAGCAGTTGGTGGGAAATGAAGAGTTACTGAGAACGTTCTCTCTATAAAGAGGCTTTGAGAGGAGATTATTGTTTCCTCCTCCAGCCCTCTAATCAGAGCAGAGAGGCAACCGAGGGTGATGAAGTAGCATAGGATATTAAAGCTGAATCAATCTTCCCGAGTATGAGATTTCAGGAGATAAGCTTGTCCTGGGGAAGCATGATCTTGAAATCAAGCAGAGTAGCTGATGGGAAATGAAATTCAATTGCTTCATTTTACAGACGAGGAAACTGAAGCTCAAAGAGAGTACAAATGACTTGCTCATTGTCATACAGTAAGTATCAGAAGCAATATTTGAACTGAGGTTTTACTAAATCCAGGCTGGTACTTTAACCCCCATACCACATTGCTTCTCAAGAATACTGCTGTCCTGGAGGGAAGAGATCAGCCAGAGTCTAGAGGAGAAGGTGTCTTTCTTATTGGAGTTTTTATTTATTTTTTTACTTTTTTGGAGGCAAATAGGGTTAAGTAACTTGCCGGATCACACAGCTGGTAAGGTCCTCCTGACTCCAGGGCTGTGCTCTATCCACTTTGTTACCCAGCAGCCCCTGATGGGAGTATTTCTAATTTGCTTTCCAGGTACATGCATCCCTGTGCTACAGTTAGGTGACTTCCCTGTGAACCTTGGGTTGAGGATCATATACCTGCCAGCCGGCAATGCAGTACAATGGGAAGAAACCTTGACTGGATGCCAGGAGGCTTGAGTTCTCCTGGTCCCATCTCTGTTACTGGTCCATTCCATCACCTCTGTGACTTTGCATAAGTCACCTAACTCCTCAAACAAAACAGGACATTAGAGGGGGGAACTTGGAGATCATCTAACAACCCTCTATAAGAGAAAGGAGAAAAATTAAAAGCAAAAAGGAAGGTGATGGCCAAACTCAGCTGCTCAGGATGCAGGGCAAGTGCTGGAGAGAGCATTTGCTTAGAGCCAGGATGATGTGAATTCAAATCCAGTCTCAGATTCTTATAAGATGAATGAGTCTGGGAAATTCACTTCATCTCTGTTTGCCTCAGTTTGCTCAAATATAAAATGGGAATAATAATAGCACCTAGCTCCCAGGGTTTTTGTGAGCATCACATGAAATCATAATTGTAAAAAAGCTTGGCACATAGAAGGCACTCTTATAAATGCTTATTTCTTTCCCAAAGTCACAGAATAAGTTTCAGACTCTCTCAAACCTGGAGCAGGATATGAAATCTGAAATTAAGTTAAAAAAATAGATTCTCAGACTCAGAAGGATCTTGGAGGACATCCAATACAGTTCTCTCATTTTGCAGATGAAGAGGCTAACTGAAGTACAGAGAAACGAAGCCGTTTGCCTAAGATCACATAGCCTCCTACTTTAGGGAGACCAAGATTTCCTGACTGTCGGTTTAGAGCTCTGTAAATACACTAACAAACGGGCCAGGATCCTGCTTCTGCCATTTACTAACAATCTGCCATTTGTAGAGTACTTTTAAGGCCTCTAAAGTGCTTTATGTACATTTGATCTCACTGTGTCTGTTATTATCTTCCTTTTACAGATGATAAACTGAGGCAGAGAAAAGTTAAGTGACTTTTTACAGTATCTTACAGCTATAATGTGTGAAGGGCAGGATTAAAAATTCAGATCTTCCTAATTCCAAGCCCAGGATTCCATTCATTATACCACACTGTCTCAAGGTGACAAATAGGCAAATCATTTTTATCTCTCTAGCCCACAGTTTCCTTATCTCTAAAATGGAAGAGGAAGGAGAGCTGTGGTAGTGGAAAGAAGTTTAGACTAAATGATCTTTAAGACTTTAAGTTTAAGACTAAATGATCTGTTCTGAATTCGTGCTGTTTAATGTTCCTTCTGTGAGTCTGAGTTTTTTGGGAAAATTTCCAAAGGGAAAGTTACCAGCAGCTCATGGAGAGGCGAAAGGATGCACAATGACCTCTCTCTCCAGGGCGTACTATCAAGCAAAGCCACCTCTCACTTAACCCTCCCTCCCTGGCAGGGCAGCCAGCAGCCTGTCCTGAAACAGAAATGCCTAAGGGTCTACATCACTCTTTCCGTCCCAAAGAGCCAAGGCTGCCGTCATGGGACTGCCAGGGTCCACTGCGCTCAGAGGCAGGAAGGAGTTGAGCTGAGGATACCGAGATGTGGCTGTCTCCCTCCTCCAGGGCCCTTCTGCTCAGGCAGACTAAAGTTGTGACGGGAAGAGGCAAAGGTCAGCAACTAAAGACTGGTTGACCAGGGGCAAAGGACAATCTTGGCAACTGGAATCACGTCACTTATACGATCGTGGGTCCTAGAGCCAAAAGAGACCTCAAATGCCATCCCAACCAACCTCCTCAATTTGTAGATGGGACATCTGGGAGTGGAAGTCATTCCCCAAGTTGTCAATAAATCAAGAAGCATTTATTCAGTGACTACCATGTGCAAAACACCAAGCTAATGCTGGGGAACTAGGTAGCACATGGGATAGAATGCTGGACTTGGAATGAGGAAGACATCTTCCTGAGTTCAAATCTGCCTTCAGACACCAGCTGCGTGAGTCACTCAGCAAGCTACTTAACCCCGTTTAGTTTCCTCATCATTCCTCAAATGAGCTGGAGAAAGAAGTAGGGCACGTGCTATAACATATATTGTCATATTTCTTATTGCCCCCATTAGAATGTAAGTTCCTAACAGGTATTGGGGATCGTTGCATTCTTTGTACTTTTATCCCCACCACTTAGCATTCGATTTCAACATTTTTTCATAGCTAGATGGGACAATGGCTAGAGCTTTGGACCGGGACTAAGGAAGATCTGAGTTAAAACCTGGCTTCATATCCTAACTTTGTAATCCTGGGCAAGTCGTCACTTACCTTCTACCTGTCTCAGTTTCCTCAGCTATAAAATGGAGATAATAATAGCAATTATTATTCAGAGGAAAAAAATGAGATAATATCCATAAAAATGTATTTAAAATCTTGAAGTGTTATGTAAATCTAGTTGTTATTATTATTATTATTATTATTTTATTATTATTATAGGTAAGGAGAGCATGTTCTAGGTATGGAATATGGCCACTGCAAAGCAGAGAGATGAAGACTTAGTGTCATATATGAAGAGCAGAGACAGGATCAAAAAGGAGCAATGTCACTAAGGCTGAAAAGATGGGGCTAGGTTATGTAGGAATTTAAAAGTAAACAGAGGGACTTGATAGTTTATCTTAGTGGCACAAAAATAAATAGGAAACTCCAAAACTATTGTTCTTATCCTATGATCCTTCCTCTATGGAAAGTAGAAATCTGCTCTATGTTGTCAGTTTCTGGGACCGTGCACGGGAAGAAAGCATTCATGAGCCTAAAGACTTAAAAAATTTGGCAGGTTGCTTTGTTGACATTAGAAAAGCCAGCCCAAAGCCGCGCTCCTCACAGGACAACTGCCTCTCCCAAGAGGCTAGTCATCTGCCTTCCCTGATTAACCTGGGAATAAAGGCCTAAAGAACCAATGTATGAGCTGATGTATTGTTTAATGGATCTGGGAAACCCGAGCCAAAAGGAGTCTTCAAGACACGGGAGAAGTCATCAGAGAACCACGCTGCAGAAACTGCTCAGGTCAGAAGGTGGGATCAAGGTCACTTTATCTACCTGGCTCTGAGACAATGATTTTCTTCCTTTTCCTCACGCAAGACACTTCCTCTATCCCCCTTTTTCTCTGAGCATTATATCAGCTCCCTGGTTCTCAGTTTCCTCCTTTGTAGTATGAGAAGTTTGCTAGGTGAGGACCAGCTAGCTGCACTGTTTTATTTGAGAGGCTGGGTGACTTGTGTCGCCTCATGCCTGGAATGCACTTCCTACTTACCTCCATCCCTCAGAGCCCCTAGTTTGAGTTTCAGCTCAAATACCACTTCTACATGTGATTCCCACAGCTACTAGTGCTTCTCCACCAAAATTACTTTGTTTTTATGGCATATGCATTTTATATACATCTATATAAGGCATTCCCAAAGCAATAAAAGCTTACAAAAGCTTAAAACTGCACTAAAACTTTTGATACTATATATATACATACATATATATCTATAGATATATATCTACCCATATATAGAAACAGCATGTATCTATATCTTTATGTATAGGTATATATTTATAAATACAGGTTTCCATACATATACATATTATATATATGTGTATATATATGTGTATGTATGTATCTACATCTTTACACACACATATATATTGTCTTCTTCCACAGAATATAAACTCCTTAAAGGCATTTTTTAAAACCTCTAACCTGGCACATAGTAGGTACTTAATACATGTTTGCTGATAGATCAGATGGTTACTGAAAAAAAAAAAATTTTTTATTATTCTTTACATGTATCTTATATCCCATAATGAAACTGAGCTCTCATTGAGAGAAGCATTCATGCATATATTTTCTAGGAGGCAGCTTGGATTCCTAACCTGGGATCTGTGAATTTGTTTTTTAATAACCTGATAACTATATTTCACTATAATTGGTTTCCTTTGTAATTTTTTCTATTGTTTTTTCATGTCTCTTAAAAAAATGATCTAAGGAGTGCTCAAGCTTTACCAGATTGCCAAAGATTAATCATTCAGTTTATTTTCATTTAATTCAATGTTGAATTGAAATTTATTAATTTTATTATACATTTATTAAGTGTCTTCTATGTATCAAGCACTAAACACTTGGAGGTATAAAGAAATGTAAAAAACAGATGCTGCTCTCAAAGAGATAGAAGTCTATTGGGAGAGACAAAATGCAGGAAATTATGTACAAACTGTTTTTGTTTTTTATTTTTCAGTCATTTCCGCCTTTTTGAGGGAGTAATTTGTATAAGGCTGAAGAAGTAAGCTAGAGCCAAGTAATGAAGAATGTTAGATGACAAACAGAAGAATTTATATTTGATTGTAGAGGTGAAAGGGCTCTATTCAGGTTTATTGAGTAGGGGATGGATGTGGTCAGACTTGTGTTTTAGAGACATTATTTTGGTATCTGAGTGAATGATGCTTTAGAGAGGGAAGAGAATTGAGGCAAGAGGACCAAATACTAGGCTATTATTGCAGGTAAGAGGTGATAGTGACCTAAACCAGGAAATTGGTTGTGTGAGTTGAGAGAAAGGAATGATAAGAAAGGTATTGTAAAAACATAAATGCTAAGGTTTGGCGAGTGACTAGATATATGAGATGAGCAAAAATGGGGAACTGAAGATGAACTTCAGATTTTAAACCTCAGGGACTGGGAGGATGGTGGTACTCTCAAGGGGAATAGGAATGTTTGGAAGAGGAGAGAGTTTGGAATGAAAGATGAATTTTATTTGGGATATATTGGGGTTTGAGATCTCTTAAGTAGATCCAGTAGAAAATGGGTAGTAGTTTAGCAGAATACAAGACGAGTGTTCTAATAAATCCTTCTCCATTGCTTCATCATGACCTGAAGGTGACTGGGGATTCTCAAAAGCTTTGTCAGCAGAGCCCAAGTTCTGACAGGTCTTTTTAAGTTAGAAAAATTTCAAGTAGAAACTTGAGGCAGCAAGATAGATTGTACAGTGAATTGAGCACTGGGCCAAAATTTAGAAAAACTTGAGTTCAAATCTAGTTATAAAATGCCTTAACTGTGTGATTTTGCCTTCTTCTATTTGCCTCAGTTTTCCTCACTGGGAATAAAATACACCTACTTCACAGAGTTGTTATGAGGATCAAATGAGACAATATTTGTAAAGCATAATTTAATATCATTCCTGGCACATAGTAAACCCTATATAAATGTTAGCTATTATTATTATGTCTCTTATTAAGACTGTGACTGTTGTGCAAGGTCCAGCCTAGCTAAATGGAGAAAGATTGACCACAAGGAGATGATTTTTTTTTGACCACAGAATCTCATGAAAACTGACTACTAAGGTTTGGAGATATGATGTTGAATAAGGATTAAATGTAAAATTTTAAACTTGGGCTAAAAAAATCAATTTCACTAGCACAAGACAAAAAGATGCAGTTAGATAATTTTAGGCAAGGTCAGGCTTCCTTTGGGGTACCATCTTTAGCAATGACATTGAGAAATTGGAGAGCACAGATGAGGGTAGGCAAGAGAGTGAAGAGCCTTGAATTCATCCCATATAAGGATCAGTCAGAGGAACTGGGATGGTATAGTCTTCAGATTTGGGGAAGGAGGCATGTAACTGCTTTCAAGATAATTTGAAAGATTATCACAGGGAAGGGCAATTAGTCTTGGTTTTTTTTTTTTTTGTTTTGTTTTTTTTTTTTTGTTTTGTTTTGTTTTTTGATTCCCAGAGGATAAAAGCAGAAAAAGTGGTGGAAGTTACAGAGGCAAATTTCCTAATGATTATTTTTTGTTGTTGTTCATGTCCAACTTTTTGTGATCTCATTTAGGGTCTTTTTGGTAAAGGTTTGCCATTTCCTTCTCCAGCTCATTTTACAGATAAGGAAACTGAGGCAAACAGGGTTAAGTGACATGTGCAGGGTCACACAACTAGTTAGATTTGAACTCAGGAAGATAAGTTCCTAATCCCATGCCCAATGCTCTGTCTACTTTGCTACAGTTTGATCTCTGCAAAAGTGAAATGGCCTGCCTTTGGGAAACAAGGATTCCTCCCCCTGGGAATCTTTAAGCAAAGGTTGCAGGAGTTTCCCCATCCTCTCTAGATCTTCACTTGACCCTGCCTTCACCCCAATGAGCTATCATCAAGCTCTCTCTTGCATTTTAGCAGCCAAATTCCTAGGAGGGAAAAGTTGTTTATTCTTGCTGCCTCTATTTCCTTTCTATGAGCTTAGACCCCTCATTGTATTTTGCGGGTAGCAGTAGTGGAAAAGAGGGCCTGAATTCAAATCCTACATCAGATACTTTACTTGCCATGTGACCCTCAGTAAATTATTTCTTTCAGTTTTCTCCTCTGTAAAATGGGGGAAATAATAGTCCCTTCTTCACAGGATTGTTGTGAGATTTAAATATCATAGGTAAAGTACATTGTAAATATTACAGCATAATTCAGATACTAGTCATCATCATTGTTGTTACTATGGTGAAGAGAAGATTCTTATTCAGATCTGTATTGAACTCAAAGGTTTCCGAGATCTCTTTCATCTCTGAGATTCTGCAAATCTGTATAGGAATGCCCATATGATGGAATTTGAAAGTATTCAAATTAAGGGTGACTAAGTTTGGAGTTAAATTGTGGGCATAAAGATTCAGAAAAGGAAAAAAAGGGAGTAATCAGGAAAATGGAGGAAGTGGGACTGGAAGATCATTGACCAACTGGTACTTTTAGAATTTTGCTAATGATGATGGGTGTGGTGTAAGCTACAGTCCTTGCTGACTTTTCAGTCTCACCACCATTGCCAAACTGACTTGATTTGAGTCCTACAGGATTGGATACTTACTCAGATACTTACTAGGTATGGGATCCATGGGGGAGTGACTTAGCTTGTCACAGCCACAGTTTTTTTCATCTACAAATGGGAATGATGCTAATAACACTTTTACTACCTATCTTCTGGTTTGTTGGGAGGAAGCTCTTTCCAAACTTAAAAGCCTCATATACCTATGAGTTAGTATGGTCCCCTGCTTGGGTTTTAAAGGGTCTCATGGTGGATTTTGTTTTATGTTTCAGCTAGGGTTTAGACCAGGAGAGCCTCTAAGGTGTTTTCCACTTCTGAAGTTGCACAGTTCTGTTTCTTTAACTGAACTGAACACCCTTCGGGGTGAGGGCTGCTCTTATGGTATTTTTTAAAAACACATCTGTAATCTTTTGCAGATGTAAACCTTATATAAATTAATGTAAATTTCTTACAGATGTAAGCTCCATTGGAGAAGGGAATGGAAAATCACTCCTGTAAAATTTCCAGGAAAACCTCATGGACAGTATGGTCCATGGGGTCACAAAGAATCAGACACAACTCAAGAAATCCTTTAAAAGTTTTTTTTAACTTAAAAACACCAAATAAAATGGGCATTTTCATATACAAAGTAGAACAGAACTAAAGGGTCTACATAAAACTGCTATCCTCTATCATATATGGCTGCCTTTTACTTTTCAGTATATAATAAATTCAGTGTGTCTTTCAAAGTTGTCCTGCATGTCTGTTTGTTTCCTTCTGGTTTTCCTTCTCTTCTCTTCTGTGCATTTAGGAAAATGACTCCATGGTTCATTTTCCTGCCTCCTTCCCTCCCTCCCTCCCTCCCTCTGTCCCTCTTTCCCTTCCTTCCTTCCTTCCTTCCTTCCTTCCTTCCTTCCTTCCTTCCTTCCTTCCTTCCTTCCTTCCTTCCTTCCTTCCTTCCTTCCTTCCTTCCTTCCTTCCTTCCTTCCTTCCTTCCTTCTTTCCTTCCTTCCTTCTTTCCTGTCCTCCCCCCTCCTCTCTTTTTCTCTGCCTTGAAATATTAAAAAAGTACAAGGTAGGTGAGCACTGCATGGCAAATTTTTCATATTGGGTTTATATGTGTATACATATATGTGTTTATGTATGTATGTGTGCATATATACATATATGTATATTTATGACCTAGATTTCCCCCTCTATCCCTCTCTATTCATCTCTTATAACAAATGATGATTTTGAGAAATAAAGGGAGAAACATCCTGTAACACTAAAAAATACATCAAAAATGAAGTTATATGTAATGTTTTAAACCATGGATCTTTAATCTCTGCAAAGGAGAAGTATTTTCTCCTATCTCTTCTTGGGGACAAGCTTTTTATTTATAATTTCACAACAATTTTGATTGTTTTATGACTATTCTTTCCATTTACATTATTATAATCATGGTGTATATTGTTTTTCTGGCTCTGATTGCTTTACTTTGTATCAGTTCATATAAATATTTCTGATTCATTATTATTATATTTGTCATTCTCATTGTTTCTTACAGAAAAATAGTATCCCATTATTTATGTATATGTGTGCATATATACATGACAAATTAGACAAATTGAGACATATATGTTGTTAAATAAATTGTGATGTATGTGTGTGTACATATGCAGATATATCCTAGACCTTCAAAATGGATTTATGTAACATATAAACATTTATACAATCTAGATTTCTTCCTGTATCCCTTTTTCTTCTAGGCAATCATCTGGTATAACAAATTTTTTAAAGGATGAAAAGACTTTTTTTTTAGTAAAACTTATCAATACATTGAAAAAATTATATTTGATATATATATATATATATAATTTTTTCAATGTATTGATAAGATATACATATATATATATATATATATATGTATAATTGATATTATATATAATGTCTGCAATGGACCTCCCATGGAACATTATTTGATTTCTGAAATATTTCACTTTGCATCTGCTGCTGTGCCTCATTCAAAGCTCACAGAACAAGCTGCCCCTGTATTAAGTACCCCCTGATGTTCCCTCTTCTGTTACTTTCCTCCTTTCTAAAGGAGGATTTAGATTGTAATCTCCTTAAGAGCAAGGATTATCTTTATTAATTGTATATCCAGAGTTTAGCACAGTGCCTGGCACATGGTAGGTACTTAATAAATATTTATTGGATTGAATATGCATGTCTGTGTGTGTGTGTGTGTGTATGTGTATACAACACAATTTATTTAGCCAATGAACACCTATTTTGTTTCTAGCTTTTTGCTACCATAAAATGTGTTGTTATAAATATTTTGATGCATGTAAAATCCTTTTTTTTTGGGTCAATGGGATATATGCCTACCAGTGAAAACTCTGAGTTAAGAGGTATGAATATTTTAGTCACTTTATTTGCATAATACTAATAGATGAACTAAGTTACAGCACCACCAACAATGTATCAATAATGTTCTGCGACAAACTTATCAGAGGACATGGATCAGATATGATCAACACAGTCTCCACTTATGAAGAGAATACTCAAATTGATTAGATCCCAGATCCATTGAAGTCCATAACATTTTGCTATTTCTTGACTGTTAACCCCCATATCTTAATGTTTGGATTTGGGCAACGAATATTAAAACACCTGCATAGAAACTGAAATGGAAATTGAAATTTCCCATTTTTCCATCCAGGTTTTTTTAGAAGGAAGAGTAGAGTGGGCTTTGTAGACACTATAGAGTCAAATCTTTTTTAAAATTCAACATTATTTTATTTTTCCAATTAGATATAAATATAGCTTTCAACATCATTTCTGTAAGATTATGAGTTCTAAATTTTCTTTTCTTCCTCCTTTCCCCACACCACCCTCAAACACCTTTTGGACATTCTTTTCTGGTTACATAATATGGATTTGTGTTGCTATAAAATCTTAGGATTATAGATCTAGAGATGGAAAGGGACTCTAGAGATCATTTAGTCCATCTCTCTCATCTTGCAGATACAGAAATACAGGCCCAGAGAAAGTAAGTTACTTGCCCAAGGTCACACAGGTAACCTCAGAGACGGGATTGAACCCTGGTTCTCTCATGGTTGTTTTTAGTTAAGTAATCATAGTTGACGTGTGCACTGTTCTTTTGAATTGCTCTCTTCTCCCTTCTCTTATTTCTTTGTATTTTTCATATTTATTATTTCTTATAATGAAGTAATTTTCTGTCATATTAATATATATCATATTTGCTCAGCCATTCCTAATAACTGCCACTCAGTCTAAATTCAGAGCTATTTTCAAAGTTGAGCCAGGAATATTTCTGGTTTTGTGTTTCCTTTGCTTTAATTAGAAAACAGACCTACTCTGTGCAGGTCCTGTACTCCAGTGAATAGGAAGTAATCCATATCCTCAAAGAGTTTATGATCTAATAGAGAAGCTGGGTGTAGACATACAGTAAGAGGCAAGCTGATGCAATTGAAAAACTACTGCACTTGGAATTGTAGTATTTAAGGCCACTCGTTTATCACCTGTGTGATCTTGCAGTAACCACTCAGGGTCTCATTTCCTCATTGTATCATGAGGGGTCTGGTCCAGCTGATCTGCAAGGTCCATGACTGTATGGTCCCAAGAGAGTAGGAAATACCTCTCATTACCAGGAAGGCAGTGTATGGTCAGTGTCAACTCAGTGGAGCAGAATGTCAATGCTATGAAAGGTCAGGGAAAAGAGATCTGTCAACTGGGGCAATCTAGGAAGGCTTTCTGAGTGAGATGGGACTTAAGTTGGGTCTCTAGGAATGATCAGAGGTTGGCGAGACAGAAAGAAGGGAGCTGATTGTCAAGCAGGGGAAATAGTGTGACCATCAAAGGCAAGACAAGAAAGAGATGTGCTGGGAAGGAGAGGAGGTCAGTCTGATTAATCAGTTCGTAAGGTAACAAGCATTTATTAATCATCCACTGTATACCAGGCATTGCATTAAGTTTTGGAGGTACAAAGAAATGCAAAATAGTCTCTACTCTTAAGTAACTCAGTATATGGGGAAAGGTCAATGTGGGGAGAAAAGGCAGATAGTCACATTTCTGTTCTAAATGCCCCCAAGAATCTGGAGAAAGTTTATATAACTTGGAAGAAAAAAAATTCCTTTCAGTTTAAAGTGGGATCCTAGCTCAAACAAATAACCCTTCCAAATTCCTTAGTGAAGTAGGACGATCAGTTCTTCGAAGCCATAATCCGAGCTCATAGGGGTTGTTTATGGGGCCCATATCTTGACAGTGTCCATATGATATCAAGGCAGCCAGATGAAAGAGTGAAAAAAAAAGGATCAAAACAGTTGCTGGACTTCTGGTTTCTATTAAGCAATAAACAGCTTGATATTTGGAATCTGCTTGGGAAATATCTGAATGTTTAGATTTGGGCAACGAATATTAAAACACCTGCATAGAAACTGAAATGGAAATTGAAATTTCCCATTTTTCCATCCAGGTTTTTTTTGGAAGGGAGAGTAGAGTGGGCTTTGTAGACATTATAGAGTCAAATCTTTTTTAAAATTCAACATTATTTTATTTTTCCAATTAGATGTAAAGATAGCTTTCAACATCATTTCTGTAAGATTATGAGTTCTAAATTTTCTTTTCTTCTTCCTTTCCTCATAGCAAGCATTCTGATGTGGACTATACATGTAGAATCATTTTAAACATATTTCCCTATTAGTCACATGGTAAAAGAAAAATCAGAAAAAAGGGGAAAATCACAAGAAAGGAAAGGCAAACCAATAAAAAAAGTTGAAAATAGTATGCTTTGATAGGCACTCAGTCTCCATAGTTCTCTCTATCTGGATGCAAATGGTATTTTCCAACTAAAGTCTATTGGAATTGTCTTGGATTAATATAATGCTGAGAAGAGCCCAGTTTGTCATAGTTAATCAGCACATAATCTTGCTGTGTACAATATTTTCCTGGTTCTGCTCACTTCACTCAGTTCACGAAAGTCTTTCTAGGCTTTTCTGAAATCCAGTCTGCTCATTTCTTTTGACTGTGATATTTAATATTTTTATTTTCTCAGTTACATGTAATTTTTATATTTGCTTTTAAAACTGAGTACTGGGGCAGCTAGATGGCGCAGTGGATAGAGCACTAGCTCTGAAGTCAGGAGGACCTGAGTTCAAATCTGACCTCAGACACTTAACACATCCTACCTGTATGACCCTGGGCAAGTCACTTAACACCAAGTGCCCCAGCAAAAAAACAAACCAAAACAAAAAAATAACTTTGAGTTCCAAATTCTCTCTCTTCCTTCCCACCCTCAAACCTCCCTACCTCATTAAGAAGGCACACATGTGAAGTTATGTAAACATTTCCATAAAAATCAAGTTGTGGGAAAAAAAAAAAATTTCCTCCTCCCTCCCAAAAAACCCCAAACCTCAAGAACAATAAAATTTAAAAAGAGTATACTGTTGAGACACAATCAATTCTTTCTGTGGGTATAAATAGCATTTTTTATCATAAATCCTTCAGAGTAGTTTTGAATCATTTTATTGCTGAGAATAACAAAGTCATCCAGAGCTGAGCATCCCATAACAGTGCTATTACTTGTAAATGTACATTTCACTTTGCTTGAGTTTATGAGGGCTTTCTAGGTTTTTCTGAAAGCATCCTGTTCATCATTTCCCATAGAACAATAATATTCCATTATTTACATATGTCATAACTTATTCAACCATTTCTTAATTGATGAGCAACAACTCAATTTCCAATTCTTTGCTTTTACAAAAAGCTGTTACAAACATTTTTGCACATGTAGGTCCTTTTCCCTCTTTTAAGATTTGTAGAATCAAATCTTTAGTTTGTTTAAATATGTACATATATGTATATTTATATTACATTTTAATTATAGCTTTTTATATACAAAACATATGCATGAGTAATTTTTCAACACTGACCCTTGCAAATACATGTATATTTAATGTATAAAGATTTACCTTCCTCTCCTCTCTCTCCCTCCAATGAGAATGAAAGAACATAATCCTGGTTACAAATATATAAAATGAAGCAAATACATTCTAAAAAAATTTATGTTTCACTCTGCATTCTGAATTCTTTATCAGCAGATGTTTCTGAATTCTTTATCTATCAGCAGCATGTTTCATGATGGCATAGCAGATAGGGTGCAGGGACTAAAGTCACTTGAATTCAAATCTGGCCTCAGATACTTAGTAGATGTGTGATCTTGGGTAACTCACTTCACCCTGTTTGCCTCAATTTCCTCATCTATAAAATGAGCTGGAGAAGAAAATGACAAACTAGTATCTTTGACAAGAAAACCTCAAGTGCGCTCACAAAGAATTTAATATGACTGAAATAAGTGAACAACAAAATCTCATATGAATCTTCACTGCTACTCTGGGTGGCAGTAAAGTAGTGTCCCTGAACTGCAACAAATGCATGTTTCACTAATTATCCTCTGGAATTTTGATGGATGATTATATTGATCAGAGTTCCTAATTCTTTGAAAGTTTGTCTTTACCCTATTGTTGTTAGTGTACAAATTGTTTTTCTGATTCTGTTTACTTTATTCTGTAGAATCAAATTTGAATTTGAATTTGTAATCAAATTAGAATTTGATTACAATGCTGACAGACTGGGATTTGGGGGACTCAGGTTAATTTAACATTCTGGCTACCCAGGAAGCATCTGAACCCTCATTTAGTCTCTCTCCTTCTTGGTGAAAATCTTTCCACAATTCCTGAGATCACTTCCCTGATTTTATAAGTATGCTCTCATGACCAGGACTGATTTTTTTGGTCTGGGCATTGGAAACAGAAACCATAGCAGCCTGGTACTGGTGGAAGAGATTAGGAAAGTTTAGCTTTGGAGGAGAGAAGATTGAGAGAAGAACTATGAACATTATTCACATTTGAAAATCTGTCAGGGGAAAGAGAGACTGGATGTGTTTTGTTTGACTTCAGGAGCCAGATTAAGATGCACCCCCCAAAAAAAAAACTATTGGGAGGCAGATTTTAACCCAATATAATCATATAATTTGAGAGCTAAAATAGATCTGTCCAACAATGATATGAGCTTCCTTAAGAAGTAGCAAGTTTCCTGTAGAGAACTCCCAGGAAGCTAGAAACTTTGGTAACTGGGATGTTCTCCTCCTCCTAACATTAATCAAGAGTGCATTTAAGCTTGAAATCATGGGAAAACATAAGGTCCTCGCCCAATTACTGAGGCATTGTGAATTTTACATAAAATTGAGTCCCTAGAAACTAACAGCATGCTTCCCAGTTAGATCATGGAAAACAGAAACCAGGGTTGGTTACAGAACAATGCCTTTCATAATAACATATGATTTTAAGATATATAAGTAACATGATTTCTCTCAGTAAAAGGCTCTGTTGAATTATCAGCAACTCCATCTTCTTATTTTTAACTGCCACTAGCTCATTTGTGTTGTGCTGGTCACAACAATTTCCCATTATTGGAGATTTTTTTTTTTTTGAGATTTTTAATTAGAGGCTGGGTGAAAACTTTAAGCAGGTGTTGGACAGGATCAGGTTATATATTGTTCTAGATGCCTTCAGAGGTCACTTTCCATGAAGAGATGATTCTTCAGGAACCTTCAAGATGACTTGCCCAGTGTTGGAAATAGAGATGGAGAAAATTATGGGAGTTTGAATGGCTAGGGACTGAGCTTAGGAGGTTCCCTTGAAGTTGGAATTTTGAACAGGATGTAAGTGAGGGAGGGCTTGCAAAGTCCCCAGCTTCACTTTCTTCTCCAGATCCTGGGCCTAGTGGCCAGATATGACATCACCTCCCTGATATCATGTTCTTCTTTGTGAATGAAAGACAATCAACAATACCAATTTTAAATAAACAAGTGACATGAATAAGTTCCCCCAAATCTCTGCTATAAATCTTTTCCATTCCTTCCTTTCCATTCCTCTCATTTTCCCCCTATACCCTCATTTTCTCCTCCTTTTCTCTCTTCTCTTTTTTCATCCTTCCTTCTATCTTTCCTTCTTCCTTCATTTTTTTTCCATAATTTGTCTCCTCTTCATCTTCCTCAAAGAAATAGAACTGAGATAAAAACTCTTTTAATTAATTAAGGTTTGGACTGACTTTAAACAGAAGACTAATATGCCTCAGAATAGTATTGGTGACCTATTATATGTATAAGTTGGGGCATCTCCAGTCATCCTGCTCTGTAGCTTAGGACTGGATCCAGATGGCTCAGAGAAGAAAATAAGAACCAAGGACAAACTACAACAACAATGTGTCTTCACTTTACAGTGTACAAAGCACTCAGTAGCCACTATCTTATCTGATACTCCATGGGACAAGTGCAATGAGGAGTACTGTCACCATCATACCCATGAGGGAACTGACATTCAGAGGCTAGCCCAAAGTCTTATCTTTGCAAGTGAAAAAGCTCGAATTCAAGCCTAAATTTCCTGACACCTCGTTCAATACTCTTGATTACTCCATGATGCCTCATGGGATGCTAGAGTGAAGGGACTTTAGATACTGTTTTGTCTGACTCTTTACAAATGGAGACTCTGAAGACTAGAGAGGGAAAGTGTTTACAAAAGGAATGAGCTATAAAACAGAGGCTAAATGACTTCTTTTCAGAGGTGTTGTAAAGGAGAGCATTATGTTAGTTTGGATGAGATTGACAGTTGTTGGAGGTCCCTTCCAGTTCCAAGATTCTGCCATTCCATTGGGTCTTTCTCAAGATTATGCAACAAGTTAGTGGCAAAGGCAGGGTTCCGACCCTGATTCTGCTGATTTATGACCTAGGACCCCTACTATTGTTCTATTGCCTTTCACCATCATTATTATTAGTCTCGGATCTATCTAGTTTAAATGCATTAGAGAATATAAGCATTTGCCAAGAGTATTATAATCACCTATTGTTGAGATTAAAATCTCCTGACAAGTGTCCAGAAGTGGTTGCTGAATTGTTGCCAGCCCATAATGAATCCTCATTTCCTTAAGACATTAGGCCTCAGGGAGGGGAAGGCAGACAGAGGTGGAGGAAAAGAATTTACTGTGTCTGACCAGGGGACAGTAACAATAGGGAAGTGGTGTATCAAGGAGTTCAGGCAGAGGGCCTGGCAATGTGGGACATGGAACATCATAGGTGGATCCTGCTTTAAGAAAACCTGATACAGGGAAATTCAGATGAATAAAATAAATATATTATAGGGGAGATTACATATTAAAGGGATAGGGCCTGGACCTGAGATTTAATCATATAACATTACTTGGGCAAGGAAATATCTTTTAACAATGTAAATTAGCACCTAGAGCTCTTAGAGCTTATAACTTGCCCAGGATTATACAGCCAGTATATGTCAGAAATATCACTTAAATCCAGGTGTTCTTAAGTTCAAAGCCTCCTCTCTAACCATTACACCATACTGAGATTTCATAACGTAACATTACAGTGGAACCAGTTAGCGCAGCTTTGGGACTTCCTCTTGGAGTGGTTAGAGTGGGAAAAACACATTGAGGGGAGGGGTAACCCAGGATTGGTTTTTGACAAGACATGAAAAAAGAGAAGGGGTTCAAAGGAAGGGAACAGTGTATAGTAGAATCAGATTGAATGCAAAGGGAAGAAATTAAGAACAGAACAGGGTATTGTTTGTCCTTCGTTCTGGAAGAGGACCAATGACATCATGGGTTTCTTATGAATTGGACTGAAGTGAGGAAGAGCAGCACAAAGTCTCAATCTCACACTCTCCTTTCAGAGTCATCAAAATCTAGAGGAAAAATAGAAGTCCAGACCCGTGGTGATGATCCAGAAACAGATAGGAACAGAGAGATCAGGGACTTTGGGGTGAAATGGCTAGAACCCAGAACTTGGAGGTGGAAGGATCTGTGTTCAAAATCTGTCTTACCACTGACTTAGTTTGACTTAAACTCTCTGTGCCTCTATTTCCCCATCTGTAAAAATGAGGTGGTTGGATTCAATAGCTTCTAAGGTTCCTTCCAATTCTAAATCTATGAATCTATCATACTTGGTAAAGCAGAGAATGGATGTAGAGGGAGAGATGCAGGGGGCAGAGATTGTGATGAGAGGGGAAATTCTGTGTCATGGAAGGAGAACATATCTGGTTGATTACTCCTGTGTGTAGCTGAAGGGCAGCGGGTCATAAGAGTTAAGGAAGTTAATGAATTTAATGACTTGAGTTTTTGAGGGAACACCACTGTATATCAGAGTCCCCAAGTATGGGGTAAGGGCTGAGGAGATGAGGAAGGATATGAACTAGGAACTAAATTTCTTGAAAAGTCACAACATACTACTTTTGTCCTCCCAATCATGTCTGCTCCGGTCTTATTTTCACAGATGAGGAAACTGAAATAGAAAAGCTATGTGCTTCCTCACACATCCAGTAAGTGTCCGAGGCAGGATTCTGAACCCATGTCATCCTAAATCCAAATCCTAATTAAGCCAAAGGGTCCTCCTTGCTCAGTTGCTTTTACTCACTTCAGTGCTAAGTGCAAATTAATGATAGAGTAGAAATTTGAGTTATCATTCTCTAATATTGGATCAAATGCTCCTGCTACTACATTCCACTGGTTATATTTATTCAGCTGCCTGCTTAGTCCTTTCATGTGTTCTTTTCATTGATTTTTGGGTCATCTATAATTGTCATTCTTTTCAGACTTTGTTTTTTCATGATTCACAGTCAGAAAGTATCACCAGAAAAATGTAGGTGTAAAAGAGATGGGCTTTTGCGATGGCAAAAGCTTGGGATCATTTTGTATGAGAAATAACATGGTTTGATAGACTGGCACCTATCCTTGTCCTGGATTCAGGAAATCAAATGCTACCTTGTAGACTTAATAACTGGGGCAGTCATGTCACTTCTCTGTGGTTTGATATTTATCTTTAAGATGAAGGAGCTAGATATGATGATCTCCAGCTCCAAATCTATGGTCCCATATGCACTAAATATTAAAAATAACCAGGAACAGCCTCTGACAACTTCATTGTATTTCTTATGGAAGCATCCGAACAAGGATTGCACAATACAAGGAGTGTGTGGGTTGGGATAGAGGGTGTCCACATGGATAAAGTCCCATCATTCTCCATATTGCTCTGAATATAGGCCACAGCACTAAAGTGAGATATCTTGGGGGAAAAAATTTTGTATATATTGAAAATGACTATTTATCATAGCTTATACCCTGGCTTTACATATTCTGGGGATAATTGAGACCTATATTAGAATGATTTGGAACTTAAAAAAAAATCCAGACTGGTGACTTCATTAGTGTAGACAAATATTGGAAATGAAACCACATTTACCAATATAATTGCCCTTCAACTTGTCATCTTAGATTGCGATTCTTAAGAGATAAGTGACTTACCCAAGATCACAGGCAGTGATGAGACTTGAACTCAGGGCTTCCTGAACCCAAGGTCAGATCTCTATCCACTGGACCTCACTGCTTTGATATGAAATTACATTATTAGCATTTCCTTCATAAAGTCCTACTTGGATACTTCACTTTAGTGTGCAGCTGAACCTGGGTTCTTCCAGGGTTCTTCAATGTTGAGCACAAATTCTGACTGGTTCTATCAGGTTAAAAAGGCTTTGCATACGGGTTGCCACAACCTGCATGCACTTTTTAAGGACTAGCCCAGCTAAATGCAGGAAGGCTCATTCAACACCATGAGATGATAGAACAACCTTTACTTGGTGATAACACCATCTTTTTTTTTTTTTTTTTTTTGTAATTTATTTACTTATTTATTTTAACAATAGCTTTTTATTTTCAAAATACATGCAAAGATAGTTTTCAACATTCACCCTGGCAAATTGATGATACTTTCTTGGAATATGGCAATCCATGAAGAGAGGAAAATTCATAAGGGGCCTCACTAACTGTGTGATGTTAGGCAAGTCATTTAACCTCAATCACCTCTGAAAAAAAGTGACTAGATACTTATTATGCAGATAATAGAAATGCTGAGATGAACTTACTTGTCCTTTGTTTTCAGAGGACATGACATTAGGGGGGGTGATACCATGACATACAGGTCAGTTGGATTTCAGTGAGGGAGGGCTGTGCAAGGTCACCTGCCTCAGTTTCCCCTCCAGAGCCACCTAGGTCCAGTGGCCAGATATAGATCAGGAGGACTGGAGATGGCCCTGGATGAAATGGGAGACATTGGGCTGTCTAGGCTAAAGTCTTCAACAGGTCCAGTGTAAATCCAGACTGGTCATAGTGTATGATCTTTGTGATCTATTGCAATAATCTCCTTGTTTTTGTAGTGATATTTATTAGGGAAATTGGTCTACAATTCTCTTGTTTGGACTCTCTCTGGTTTAAGTATCAAAACTCTTATAAAAAATTTAGTACAATCTTTTCTTTGCCTAATTTTTTCCCCAGTTTACAAAGTATGGGAATTGATTTTTCTCTAAATGTTGGATAGAATTAAACCAGAAAAACATCTAGTCCTGAATTTTTTCCCATCCTTTGGCAATTTATTTATAATTTGTTCAAATGAAGATTGTATCTATGCTATTCCCAAGGCTCTGAGCTTTAGAGATGGAAAAGGACTTAGTGACCATCTAGTGTGATTCCTTCAGCTTACAGATAAAGAAACAGAGACCTAGTGAAGTAAAATGACATGGGACAGGTCACGAGGCAAATTTGAACCCTTAGCTTTTCTGACTCCAAATCTAGCCTTTCCACTATCTACTTCCAGGCTACTGACTACTCCACTCCACTCAAATATTTGGGACCTTGGCTAGACTATAAAACTAATATATTTTCTGGGTCAAAATTTCCAAGGGGAAGCTGTATCATATAGTTAATATTATATATGCTGGATCAAAATTTCCAAGGGGAAGTAGCAGGGAGTGGTGATTTCCTCAGAAAAAGAGGAAAGAGAGAGGAATGCATGTATGTGGGTAGGTGAGCATAGTTGGGAATTTAATGGATTCAGATTCCAACACTAACTTGCTATGTGTGTCTTTGGGCAAATTATTTATTTTTTATGGGTTTCAGTTTTCTACTCTGTAATATTAGTTGGTTATTCAATGTAATTTGTCATCTCAGAATGTGAATTAAATAAATTCCTAATCTGAGAATTTTAACAATTTGGATCATTCAGACAATGATCTTAAAGTAAATGAAATACCTGCTCCCTTACCAAAGGTTTTTGTTGCTCAAAATCATAATCCTAAGTATGGTGCTTTGTACAAGGTGGTTTGTTGGTTTGGCTTCTCAAATGATGACTTCATATGAGCTTTTTTAATTCTTGGAGTCTTCTGTCATAGTATTTACTATTGGAGTAAGTGGAGCCTTCATTTCTCATGCTAATTATTTATTAGTGTTTGAACATTGAAACAATAATGGAGCCAAGAATAGTATTAACTGCTATAGCAGCATTCATTTAAGTCATAACATGTCCATGTATTAATTTTTGTTTTATTTGTTGATGCATGTAAGTTGAGTGTATTTTGCTGCTACTGTATGCTTAGTTATAACCAATGTGTTTCAGATAAGATAAATTGAACTAAACATTAAAAAAAAATAGGTGTTTGGCCTAAATGGTCTTTAAAGTTCATTCCAGCCCCTAAAGTCTATATTTTATTATTTCTACATGTATGCTTCCCTGTATATGTCTAGATGTCTTGTTCAAAGCCTATATTCAAAGTAGAAAGTGGTTATCCCTCCTTCCACCCCCACACCCATCCCATGCAAATTTCTTTTTTTAAAAATTCAATTTATTATTTATTTAACATTCATTTTGTAAAATTTTGAGTTCCAAATTCTTTCCCTCTTTCTAACTAATCTTGTATCCACTGAAAAGGCAAGCAATATATCAATTTTACATGTTAAATCATATTAGATGTACTTTTAAAGCATGGAAAGATTTACATGAACTGATGCTGAGTGAAGCCAACAGAACCAGGAAAACATTGTACACAGCAAACAACTAGATATAATGATCAACTGTTTTAGACTTGGCTCTTCTCAGCAATTCAGTGATCCAAGGCAATTCCAATAAAACTTTGAATGGAAAATGCCATTCACATCCAAAGAGAAAGAACTATGGAGAGTGAATGTGGAGCAAAGCACACTATTTTCACCTTTTTTTTTTCTTTTCTGTTTTTTTTTTTCTTTCACAGTTTTTCCTTTTTTGTTCTATTTTTTTCTCTCCAAATATGACTCATATGGAAATATGTAAAAAATGAATGTACATATATAACCTAAAAAAAGAAAAACATTTAAATTTCTATATTAGCAATGTTGCAAAAAAAAAACCCAAGAAAAATAAAGTGAAAAAAGTAGCTTCAATCTGCATTCAGATATCTTGTCTCCTTTTTCTTTCTCTCTTCCCCTTCTCTCTGTACACAGATACACAGACACATTCTATCTATCTATCTAAATATAGATAAATACATATATCTATATCTATAGATATGTTAACATATCTTGTAAGTATCTATTTATATTATGTGGTCTTTCCCATTAAAATGTAAGCTTTTTGTGCGCAGAGATTTTTTTTCCTTTCTTTGTATCTTGGTGCTTTGCAGTATCTGGGTACATAGTAAATGTTTAATAAATGCATGTCAAATGACAATACTGGGGTCTTTACATAATCTGTTTTCTTGATTCTTCAAGAGGCAGTGTAGCATTTTGGATT
The DNA here is from genome assembly GCF_048593235.1 of Sminthopsis crassicaudata. Classification (NCBI taxonomy): domain Eukaryota; kingdom Metazoa; phylum Chordata; class Mammalia; order Dasyuromorphia; family Dasyuridae; genus Sminthopsis; species Sminthopsis crassicaudata. The sequence goes on along the minus strand of NC_133618.1, from coordinate 234,279,249 downwards.
TGGCATCAACTAGACCTAGATTAAAATCCTGCTTCATATACTTATTATCTGTGTATGTCTATTATCTACATACTATAGATATCTGATCTGAGATTTGGCCCATCTCATCTTCAAAGAAGACTGATTTTCATCTTTATGGAGAGTAGGATGAGGAGGTAGACTGGAAGAAGGTTAGACACAATCCCAGACCTCCATGGCTGAGAGATCTCTCCTTCACTCACCTATCTCTAAGAAGGGTCCTGGGTTAGAATTATGCCCATCAAATATCTGTAGTGTAGGAATAGGATTCTTCTGGGGTTCAGGACAAAAGCTACTTTCGCTGGTTGCTTTTACGAGGAAGGTAACACTCAAGAGATTCTATTAGAGTGGATGAAAAGATATAATCTTTTGGGCTAATGATTTTATTTTTGAGAAAATACTAGAACCCATTTATGAAAGATACAGCTTGTAATCTTTGAGAAAGGAAAGTAGTGATCTCTAAGAGTTGACAGATTTTTATTTTTTTTATTATTATTTTTTATTAATTTTTATAATTATAACTTTTTTTGACAGTACATATGCAAAGGTAATTTTTTTTTTTACAACATTATCCCTTATACTCCCTTCTGTTCCGAATTTTTCCCCTCCTTCCCTCCACCCCCCCCCCCCAGATGGCAGGCATTCCCATACATATTAAATATCTTATAGTATATCCTAGGTACAATATATATGTGCAGAACCGAATTTTGTTGTTGTTATTGTTGCAAAGGAAGAATTGTATTCGGAAGGTAAAAACAATCTGGGAAGAAAAAAAAATAATAATGCTCACAGTTTACACTCATTTCCCAGTGTTCCTTTTCTGGATGTAGCTGATTCTGTCCATCATTGATCAATTGGAATTGGATTAGTTCTTCTCTATGTTGAAGATATCCACTTCCATCAGAATACATCTTCATACAATATCATTGTTGAAGTGTATAATGATCTCCTAATTCTGCTCGTTTCACTCAGCATCAGTTGATGTAAGTCTCTCCAAGCCTCTCTGTATTCCTCCTGCTGGTCATTTCTTACAGAGCATTAATATTCCATAACATTCATATACCATAATTTACCCAACCATTCTCCAATTGATGGACAGCCATTCATTTTCCAGTTTCTAGCCACTACAAAAAGGGCTGCCACAAACATTTTGGCACATACAGGTCCCTTTCCCTTCTTTAGTATTTCCTTGGGATATAAGCCCAGTAGTAGCACTTCTGGATCAAAGGGTATGCACAGTTTGATAACTTTTTGGGCACAGTTCCAAATTGCTCTCCAGAATGGCCGGATTCTTTCACAACTCCACCAACAATGTATTAGTGTCCTAGTTTTCCCACAGCCCCTCCAACATTCATCGTTATTTGTTCCTGTCATCTTAGCCAATCTGACAGGTGTGTAATGATATCTCAGAGTTTTGACAGATTTTTATAAATAATGATTCATACCAGACTAACTAATGAGCTCTTTGACAGAGCAAGATAAAATCTTAATGAAGGAGAAAAATGATTTCTCCAGGAAGTCTCCTCTTAACAGTACTAGTAGTGTAAGGAAATGCTAGGGGCTGGCTTCTCCACATTTCATCAGTTCAAGGAAGATATCCTATCCACCTTTCAAAAGTTCATTTTCTTTCCTGTCCATATCTATGTCAAACTCCCTCTCTACTTCTCTCACAAAATGTTTAAAATCTGAAGCCTCTTTTCCACTTAAAAAGTATCAGTGCCAAAGCTTCAGAGATTTCTCAGCCAATCAGAAATCATATCTCCTCTTCTTTCTCTCCTTTCACACTGTACACAGCACATAGAATCACATATAGTTAGAGGCTGTCTTTCAGGAAGCTGACCTAGAGAGGATGGTGTTATATTTTTATAGTTCCAAATTGTTTTTCTGGACCCGATTCTGATCAGCAGGGAGGAAATGACAGGAACTTGTAAAGAAGTGACTTTCACCTCAGAATTTATAATAGAAGAAAGAACACGTCTCTATTAAAAAAAAAAAAAAAAAGGAAAAGGAAAAGATAGTTGGAAGTTTTTAGATCAATGACTATGACTTTGATTCCTAAAAAAAATTCTAGGCTATATTATAAAAGAGGTAACTTGTGAACCTTTAGGAAAAAAAGTTAGTAATTTCTAAGAACCAAACTATCATCATAAAGAATTGCTCATACAAGAAAGACTATCCCCAGTTACTGAATTGAAGAATCTGAGCCTTAAAGGACATAAAATGCCACCATCTCCAATGTATCTTTCTTTCTTTCTTTCTTTTCTTTTCTTTTCTTTTTTTTTTTTTTTTTTTTTTTTTTTTTTTTTTTTTTTTTTTTTTTTTTTTTGAGGCAATTGGGGTTAAGTGACTTGCCCAGGGTCACACAGCAAGGAAGTGTTAAGTGTCTGAGGCCATATTTGAACTCAACTCCTCCTGACTTCACTGCTGGTGCTCTATCCACTGCGTCACCTAGCTGCCCCTCCAGTGTATCTTTAAACAAGAATCCCCTCTACACATCCAGTTGAAATTCTGGATGGTTTGAGTTCTAGAATATCATATTTCAAGTTCTTCATTTCCTTATAGTGATGGCTGCTAAATCTTGTGTGATTCTGATGATGTTTCTGGAGTATTTAAATTCTGTCTTTCTGATGGCTTGCAGTAATCTTTTCTTGAACTAGGAGTTTTCAATATTGGAGTCTCTTTCAGGAAGGCACCAGGGGATTCTTTCAGTTTATACTTTGCCTTCTGATTTTAAGATATCTGCAGTTTTCTTTTATCATTTCTTGAAACATGTTGTCTCGGCTTTCTTCTCCTTCACAGATTTCAGGTTGTCTAATGATTTTTAAGCAATCTTTTAAATCAATTTTCCAGATCAATTATTTTTCACATATTTCACATATTCTTCTATTTTTAAAAATCTTTTGATTTTGTTTTATTATTTCTTAAAGTCTCATGGTTATTAGCTTTTTTTTTTGGTTTAATTTTAATTTTAAAGCAATTGTCTTCTTTTGAGTCTTTTATCAGAGAATTCTCTTCATTTTTTTCCCATAAAACTTATTTCCCCCCCCATTTTCCCTCTATCACACTTTTATATTCATTTTTTGCTCATCTTAAACCCCTTAAAACTTTTTTGGGAATTCTTATGGGCTTATGTACAATCTGCATTTTTCTTTGAAGCTTTGCTTATAGATGTTTTCAAGTAATTGTCTTCTGTATTATGTCCTGAGTTTCCCGATCACAATAATAGCTCTTTTTGTGTTTTCTCCTTCTTCCAGTCTACTTCTTGACTTTGGACTTTATGCTAATGTTGGATTGTGCATTTCTGGGGGAGATGTTTGATCTGAGCATCTATCATTTTAAAGCCTTCTGTCCCTTTTAGAATTCAGTCTATATCTTTGGGATCCTCCAAATTTTCAGTTCTCCCAGATTGGTGTGTTCCGGGGAAAAGTTTGTTCACTTCCATCTTTGTCTGACATCTTCAGATTCCTGATACAGGTTTAGCTCTGTTGCCTTGTATGTAGTTGAGTTTCAGTATACTGCTACTGGACTCAATCACTGAAAGCCCACTGAGAGGTAAACAGATTCAGAACAACTGTATTGCTATCTCCTCTTTGGTCTATGATACTCTTGCCCTGATTATTCCACTACAGGCTTTTTTTTTTTTTTTTTTTGCTGGACTCAAGGTTAGATCTGAATTATAGTTCTGTTCCTGAGCTCAGAGTCACTCCAATTCCAGAACTTGCTCCTTGTTCACTTCTCAGCTAAGACTGACTTATCTTACACTTGACACAGCTTCTAGATGGCACTTGTTCCTACACCCAATGCTAGGATGGGTATTTCCTGGTATCTCCTTTTACCCTGTTTTCTTCCCAGGTAATCTATTTCAACTTGTTGTTGTTGTTGTTGTTGTTCCTATGTGCTAGAATGCCCCTCACTACTTTCTCTGTACCTACTTCTGGCTAGCTCCAATATTCAAAGTCCTTTTATCTCTCTCCCTAAACTGCCCTGGATTGGAAAAATGATGCAGCTTGCGCTTTTCTTAGCTTTCCTGATCAAAATTTAGTCTGGCATATTTTTTTAGCTTGTTTTGAAGGGGGCAGGCTGTGTAAGCTAGGCAAAAAATCTGTCAGTAAATCAATCAATAAAATTTATTAAAAGCCTACTGTGTGCCAGGCACTATGTTAAATGCTCTTTTTTTTACATTTAATTTTTATTTTTTCTTAAGTACACATAAATAAAATTTTTTGCATTTATTTCTTAAAATTTTGAGTTCTACATCCTCTCTTTCCTTCCTTCCATGTCCTCTCCTTGAGAGAGTATATGTGTATAGTCATACAAAACATTTCCATATTGGCCATGTTGCAAAAGAAAATGCAGACCAAAAGATCCCCTTCAATCCACATTCAGACTTCTTCAGTTCTTTCTCTGGAGGTGGATAGCATTTTTCATCATAAGTCCTTTGGAACTGTCTTGGATCGTTGTATTGTTGAGAATAGCTAACTCGTTTCACAGTTGATCATCTCACTATGTTACTGTTACTGGGTATGCTGTTCTAGTGCCAAGTGCTCTTAAGGCAGTCCCTTCCACTTTTAAATAGCTTTACTTGTTTTGAGGGCATTCCTTTATATAAAATCTAAAATTTCCTCTTTCATCATTTACCTATAACTCCTGGTTCTGCCTTCTGGGCCAAGGAGAATAATTCTTCAAATTCTTGGAAAACAGTTATATTACTCCCCCCCTTAAATTAGATAAATATTCCCAATTCTTTCAAACAGTCCTCATATGGTATGTTCTCCAGGCTTGTCGTCATCCTGTTTGCCCTTCTATGGTTACTCTTCAATTTATCAGCTTCTTTTTTAAAGTATAGCAGCCAGAACTGAACAGAGCATTCCAGTTATAGTCTGGCCAGAGCAAGGCACAGAGGGATCCAGAGGGAAGGGAAAGAGAATATAAATTTATTAAGTGTCTACCATGTGCCAGGCATTGTGCTTAAGTGCTTTACAAATAATATCTCATTTGATTTTCACAATAACTCTACAAGGTAGGTGCTGTTACTATCTCCATTTTATAGTTGAAGAAACAAGGCAAATAGAAGTTAATAACTTGCCCAGAGTCACACAACTAGTAATTATCTCAATTAGATTTGAACTCAGATTTTACTGATTCCAGGTTCTGTGCTTTATTCACTATGCCAATTAGCTGCCTCAAAGTTGTAACTAGGCTATGGCAACTTAATTTTTGACTGAGGAAGCAACATTTAGAGAACACTGACAGAATTTGCAGTGCTTCAGCAGTCTAGAAACAATAGAACTTAGCACCTTAGTACTGGGTCATTAAGACAGATAGATCTGGGAACAATTATAGTTATAATATATCTAGATTTCAGCAAAGTATGTGATAAAAACCTTTCATATTATCTTTGTGAATAAGATAGAGAGAGGTAAATCAGCTGAATGTTAGAATGAATTCCTGGACCCAAAGAATAGTTATTAAAATGTCACATTGAATAGCCAATATAGTAGGATGCCAAAGTGATTGATCCTTGCCTCTGTGCTATTGAACATTTGTATTTCTGACTTAGTTTAAGGCATAGAGGGCTTGCTTAGACAATTTGCCATTGACATAAAGCTGAGGAGGAGAACTAATCCATTGACTGAGTCAAGATATGACCTTATTTTAATAGGTGAGAATGATAGATAAAATCTAATAAGATTAAATCTAGTATAACAAATGTAAAGTCCTACACTTTGATTCAAACAATCAACTGCAGAAACTGAATATGCAAAAGTGTAATTAGAGAACAGGTCATATGAAATAGATCTGGAGGCTTTACTGGAATATAAACTCAATATGAGTAAATATAGCAAATATAAACATAAGTAGCAGGGAGAGTGGACTTTTGAGTCTGGGATCCTAGATACAAGGCCCATCTCTGACACATACTGCTGGGTAATCCTAAGCAAATCACTTCACCCTTCAGTGCACTAGAGGCAACTAACATAACCTGAATAGGAAGTTCTTTTTAAAGGAAGTTAAGGATGCTAAACTACAGAGAGGAGGAAGCAGTGCATTGCAGAGCATCCTAGAAATGAAGGGAGCCTCTGAAAATTCAAGGAGGCAGGAGGGGAATGCTGAATTTGGGGTTCAACAAGCAAATCAGTTAGGATGGGACTCAATGGATGAGGTGCCTAAAGGAGATGTCCTCTGGGACCGCTGGAAGATGAGGTAGAACCGAATAAGAGCTCACTGTTATCCAAACTCTAAATTGTATAATAATTTTGGCTTAAGGAATCTTGTGAAGCAAGCAATCCAAGAATTGCTTCCTTTACAGAGGTGACTAGGATGTTAAATGGTTGGTCTACAGTCACACAGCTCTTCATTTCTCACCAGGCTGCAATCTAACTTTTCCATAAGCTTCTTTTTTTTTTTTTAAAGTTTTTTTTTTATTTTCAGAACATATACATAGGTAGTTTTCAATATCCACCCTTGCAAAACCTTGTGTTCCAAATTTTTTTCCCCTCCCTTCTCCCCATCCCCTCTCCTAGATAGCAAGTAATCCAATATATGTTAAACATGTGCAGTCTTTCTATACATATTTCCACAATCTTCATGCTACACAAGAAAAATCAGATCAAAAAAAGAAAAAAAATGAGAAAGAAAACAAAAAAGCAAGCAAACAACAAAAAAGGTGAAAATACTATGTTGTGATCCACACTTAGCAGATGGCTCTCTCCATTACAAGAGCATTGGAACTGGCCTGAGTCCCCTGGCTGTTGAAAACAGCCACATCCATCAGAATTGATCATCGTACTATAAGCTTCTTTTTATATGTTGTCTTTCAGTATTAGAATGAAAGCTCCTTGAGGACAAGAACTGTCTTTCTTTTTGCTTATAGTTGTATTCCCAGAGCTTAACACAGTACCTGGCACACAAGGAGCAATTAAAAAATATTTGTTGACCGACTGTCTAACGCACTATCTAATATAAGTTTTGATGCAAACACTATTACTTCTTCCACAGTTGTTGCTGACGGCAACGAGTGGGTGTGAGAGGGGGTAGTTAAAAGCTCATCTTACTATAATAAATGCACTTTTTTTTTTTGGAGAGCAGCTGGATCCTAACTACTCGGGAATGGAAGACCATCACAGAACAGGAAATTACTGCGACTCGGGAGTGGAGCTGTTTTAAAGAGCAAAGGGGTTTCTTAGATCTAAGGAAATGAGAATGGAAGTCTCCTAAAAGTCCCACCGCAGATCCTACCCTTCTCTCCGAGGACCCTCTCAAAAATTTTGGAAACGAGGAAATCGAGGCAGAAGTCACTTCGCCGTTATTAGTAGGCGCTTTGAAGACTGGGACTGCGGTACGTCTTGGAGTGATCCCAGCGGTGTAAGCGCCGAACCGGCCTCCGCAGGTGCTTAATTAGTGCTTGGGCATTGAGCCGGACTGTCCAACCCCGCCCAGTGGGCTGGGGGCTGACAGGCCGGGTTCAGGCAGGAAACCCTGGCGTGCCGGGCCCCTCGAACGCGCGCACCTCCTGGGGGCGGGGAGGGGGGCGGTGCGTGGCGCGGGGCCGACCTGCTCTTCTCGGGAAAGAGGGCAGGGTCCGGGAGAAGGAGCGGGCATAAGAGGCTCGGGGCTGCCGCTGCCCAAGCTCTCACCTGCAGCCAGACGCTTGGTCTTCGTCCCGTCCCAGCCATGCCCTGGCTCTTTCTGGCGGCGTTGCTGGCCGCGCTGCTGCTGCTCCTGTTCCTATCCCGCCGGCGAATGCGGTGAGTGGGTCGCCCCAAAGACGTGTAGAACCTCATTCCCTGAACCCCAACCCAGTCGCTTCCTCCCCCGCTCCGCTCACCCCTCCTTCCTCCGGGAGGTTCCTGCTCCGCGCCACGGAGTCCGGGACCCCGGGAAACCAAGTCTGAATTCCAAGTGGAATTCCCAGGTACTAAAGCCAAAATTGTCCCCAGAGGAAGATGTGAATGCGAGATTCAGCCTTCTGGCCCTGGGAGGGGGATACTGACCAGCATTGGGTCCTCGGGACCCCTGTGTCCTTAGGAACGAGGACCCGTGTGCCCTAGGAAAAGAGAGCAAGGCTGGAGAACCCCGTTTTTATGCCTTTGGGGAGACTTCTGGTCATACGTCTGCCGGAGAAGGCCCAGTATCTGGGATGGGGAGTTCTTAGCCTCGAATTCTATTTTCTTACTTATTATCTGTGTGACTTTGGTTATTGGAGAGCACTTTGTAGGAAGGACTCAAGTTTCCACATCTGTAATATGAAGGTGGGGAGGGGGCGAGCTAAATTGTCTCCTGGGTTCCCTGCTGTTCTGCCAGTCAAAGATTTCTTAGGAATTACAAGTGCTGCTCCGAGAGCTCCAAGTAGAAAGAAAATATCCATTTCTTGGTATATCAGGTAGAACAAAACGCCTTCAGATCAGTCAGAAATGAGAAGGCCAAGCAGGCATTTGCTGGGGTTGGGGGGAACCAGGCCTCAGAAAACCATAACGCAGAGAACAACTGACCAGGAGTCAGGAGATCTAGACTTGGCTCCGTTACTTAGAGTGGTCTGGACAGGTCCCTTACCTTCTCTAGACCTCAATTTCTTCATATATAGAACGAGAGCCAATGCTAAATGCTCTCAAAGGCTTTGACCTCCCCTGTGTTCCACTTTCTTCTGGTTCCTCCAACTGTGACAATCTATATTCCCATCTATTTAAAAAAAATGAGGAGGTTGGACTAAATGACTTCTACGGTTTCTTCCAGCTCTAAATGTACTCTCCTTGATCCCTGAAAGAGATTAAGTTGAACCTGTAACTTTCCTAAGTTTCTTTTATCCTACTTGGGTTCAGCAATTCAACAAAGTTTTTATTTCAAATTTTCAAAGGTTTCAAAGGGATGTCTTAGAGACTCAGATCTCTTTTAAATGATGCAACACAGAACACCTTCATTACTCTCCCAGTGCTGCCATTCCCTGTGGGCCAGTCACACCCTGTTGTTGAGAACATTCCCATTAACAAACCAGTTAATCCTTGTTATCTGTTGATGGATTGTCCAATTGAACGGATTGCAAATATTGCAATCCAACTCATTCCCGGGAAGCTATTTCCACTGTTGTTTGGGAGAGCATAATAAATGCATTGATATTAGCCTATGGGAAATTGTGAAGGGATACTAGTAACAAATTTTATTTCTATTTGGTTTGAAATTTATTTTTGCATGTTTTCCTATACATCTCTAGTGCCTTTAGTATGGGGAATTGAGAACTAATTGTGTATGTCCTTATCTTTTCCTCTAAAATTCCTGTTCTGATAATAATTATTCACATTTCAATAATATAGTATAGCTCACAAAGTTCTTTTCTCCTAACAATCATGGGAAGTAGGTACTGCTAGTATGATATACATCATTTTGCAGATGAAGAATCTGAGGCTCAAGTTATTTGTTCCAGGTAAGATGGCAGGGACTCCAAGTCCACTGTTGAAGTGATTCGGATTATTAATGAGTCTTAACACCAAGCAGTTCTTCAGGTTTTGGTAGTTTTGTTGTTGTTGTTTCTTTGTTTCCTATCTTATAGTATAGGAGGCAGGGTGTTATAGTGGATAGGGCACTGGATGTGAGCTCTGGGTTTAAATCCCACCCAGGCATTTACTAGCTGCATGACTCAAGTCACTGAACTTTGCTGACCCTCAGTTTTATCTTTTTAAAATAATATTAGGGCTATTCATAAGGTTGCTACTTTGGGTTTCAGTAAGATTATGTACGTAAAGTACTCTTCAAACTTTAGTTGTAAATATGAGTTATTGCTGTTATTCACAAAGCCTTTATTCCATCCAACTTTATATTCTCTCTTTATAAGAAAGATGGGAGATATGCAAAGAAGAATGTGACGGAAAAATCTGTCTTTACTTAGTTCACAGTCAAGGAGGGCATTCAAGATAAAAAAGACATGATATTCTAGATCAAATTGCATGACACCGATAGTAAGTGAAGCAATCAGAGCTGGCAATAATCCTAATGTTGAAGGGAATCTGGGAAGGCTTCCTAATGGTGGTGGGACTGAAGTAGGCCTTGTGTCAAGATGAATAGGCAACGATTTTTAAAAATGGGATATTCTAATTTGGAGAGTGCAACAGATAGTGTTCCTGGAATCACAAGACTGATACATTGAGAGAACTATATCCTAAAAACCACTAAAAATAGGGGGTTCACATCAGGGAATCTTGGGAAAGCAATTTTTAAAAAATAGTTCAAAGACTGTATTCTAATAGCTTTAATTGCAAAGCACTTGTTTGTTGAAATGAAAACTGAAAACAAGTATACAGAACAGTCAATTACTGACTTTATTGAAAGCAGTTAGAGTTTCCACAACACCAAACAAACCACTTCTAAGTTTCTCCCACTGCAGTTTCTTCAGTGTTTATCAAAATACAAATTAAAAAAAACAACAACACTAAAGATCTTTTTCAGATGGCAAATTTGTCCCTTGTAATAATGAGGGGCAGTAAAGAACATTTTATACATACTCAGATGGGGAATTGTTCCAAAAATAGGAATGAGTATTTCTAGAATGTTAAACTTTCATGCTCAATTAATTTCAAAACTTAGACACCATAGAGAAATGCCTGGTGTTCTTGTATGTTTTTGAAATAATCTCCAGCCAAGCTTTGGGACTAATCTAGGCTGTGTTTACTGTGGAGAACTTTCAAGCAGAAACACCACACAATTGACCAAAATTAAAATTCTGATTTTTGTTGTCCAAATATATGTGAAAGCTCTTCTCAATATTTGTAATCGGCTACCATTGTGCCCGTCCTAACAGTTATTCAGGTGTGATGGAGAACTAATCACAGCCTGACCTGAATTTTGGGCTGGAGGGAGGGAGCCTTTGGTGAGGGGAGAGTCTAGTTATAAATGGTTTATGATGGAAGATCTTATGCTTTCAATGTGCAACCTACTCTGAACCATAATCTTGAAGATTTTTTTTTCCCCAGTGAGCACAAATACAAGCATAAATTCTTTTGCCTACTACAAAAATCAGTCCTTATTTGTTCTGGAAGTAATGGCGCCATAGGGGTTTGGTTCTTGTCCTGGCCATCTACATTCCATACCATAATGTTAATATTTTTGTATTCTACCATTTGTACATTGAAACCTATAGGGTGAATAATAATTACTATTTCACTTTCAGCTTTAATTTGTACAAAAGATTATCTTTCCATTTTTTTTTTTTGGCCAAAGAGCCCCTTGAACAAGTTAGCAAATATATTCCCCATGTTCCAAGTGTAATGGTTGAATGTTGGTAAAAGAAATTTCCCTTCTGAACCTAGGGTTTCCTATTTTCTCACATTTAGGACCAGAGTTGGGAGACCTGATTTTGAATCCTGATTCTGCCTCAGAATGTGTAAATTGAGAGAAGACCCTTTTAAGTCTAATAGATGGGAGAGGGAGATAAATGAGGCTAAATTGGGGACAATTCTCTTTTTTTGACTCTCTTTCCCTCCTGCTTAGGAGTAGAGATTTTCTTCCTTGGTCTGGGGATTTGTTTCTTAATCTTCAATACAAGTAAGGGAAAGTGACTGGTTAGCCAAAGACCACAGGCCCTAAAATAGATTTGGCTTTCACCACTGACCACACCCAGGCCTGGAAACTGAGTTTACTGCCCAGATGTGTCAGAGGGTTGGGCTGGGATTCTCAAGATGGCAAGGGGTGGAGGCCCCTTCCTCCTATTTAGGCTGAAGCTTGGATTGACCCACTGCTGGCAATACTTCCTGCTTTTGTCAATAAGTTAGCCCTGTTGTTTGGGTTGCGTTTTTCCATTTTTTTTTTTTTTTAAGAAATAGGAAATAGTCTTAGTCAGAAATAATACCTTGTCTTCACTGGAGGCCTCCGGTTTTCCTAAGGGCCAATTTATGCCAAGGAAGAAGTTAACTTTTTAAGTACCAAGCAGATGAGATGATGTTTCTCCCCTTTCTGGAGCTGTAGTGAGTACACTTTCACTCTCCATTGGATCAGTGCTCAGATAGATATTAAGGGAGCTGTTGTCTTCCAGTCCTGGCTCTGCCTCTAGCTTATTGAATACCCATAAAAAATTGTTTTCCTTCCCTGTGCCTCAGTTTCCTCATCTGTAAAATTAAGAGTTTGGACTTTTTGTTGTATTGTTCAGTTTTTATTATCTGACTCTCTGGAACCCTATTTGGGGTTTTCTTGGCAAAGATACTGGAGTGGTTTGCCATTTCTTTGTCCATCTAATTTTAGAGAAGAAGAAACTCAGGCAAACAGAGTTAAGTGACTTGGCCAGGTTCATACAGCTAGTAAATGTCTGAGGCCAGATTTGAACTTGGGAAGATGAGGAGTCTTCTTGACTCCAGGCCCAATGTTCCATCCACTATACCACTTAGCAGTTGGTTTGATAGGTGGTCTCTAAGGCATCTTCTCTGTTCTAAGATCAGTGACATTTTATGTTTTATGTTCCCTTTCAGCATAGATATATTATCCTAAAGCACTCCCAGTTATAGTTAAATGAAAACATGGCTTTCAGGAGCCAGATAGAGCTAAACAACCCCAACAGTTCAGAGTAGCATGCCCTTTTCCTCTCTGGGCCTCAATTTTCCCATTTTAAATAGAACTGATGATCTTTCAGTTCTGTTTTATCCCTAATTTTATGTATTCTAATTTTCTAAGCTCCTTTCCTGTTCAGACATTCTGTGTTCCATGTTCTTAAGACATTTCCAGATCTAATATTTAAGGTATTTTTTCCTTTGTCATTAAAGATGTTTCATTGATTGTTGTTGTTGTTGTTTTCTTTTTTTGGTACCTAAGAGAAGCTTCTTTTATAAGAAATAAACAATACAATAAAACCAACAGACCCAATTGTATCTAAGTGAACACAACATCCTGTACCCATTGCCTACCACATCTCTACAAAGAAGAGAGAAAAGTAGTTCATATTTAGGCCTCTGGATACAAGATTAGTTATAGGATCATTGCAGCTAATAGATTTCTGATGAATTTACTTCTACATCTTCATCTATATTATTGTAGTTATTATGGATATTACTCTCTTGTTTCACTTTCTTTGCTTTGTATTTATTAATTTCTACTAATACATCTATATCCCTTATTCTTATGTGATCTCTTCAGTGACACAGATCACTATGTGCCCATCCTGTGTAATTCTCATCTGTATCTTCCTGTAAATCCTCCCTCCACAAGAGGTTTACTTTATTTACTAGGAGCTTCCTCTCATTCTTTTGACGTTGTGTAAATCCCAGGAGAATACATGGACTATCCATTGAGTTATTTTTTGTTCTTGCCAATTGTCTGGCCCATCTCTTTTTTCCAGGCACATACCTCTTTAATGAATTCCTTTACTATTGTCTCTTGGTTCACTTTTCTCCTATGCAATCCTTCATTGATGACACGTTGCAGTCAGCTTACTTACACCCACCATGCACTTCCCCATTGCCCTTTGGTTGATCTTCAGCTTAAATTCTTTACAGACTATGGTGTTTCATGACTAGCAGCAATATAACATTTAATATAACAATATAACAACATTGGAAGAATTTATTTTTAAAAGTATGGGCTTTTGTTTCAGGGAGAAGTTTGGAAGGGGGAGATGATCATTAAAAGAATTGCTTAATTTCTCAAGTGTCTTCTAATAGAGGACAAAGGGAAAAGATCTGACTGTTATATCAGAGGCCCTGGGTTGAAATTTTACCTCTGATACTTATTGATTGGGTGACTTCGATTACATTGAGTAATTCATTTCACATCTTTGGGCCTCAATTCCAATGGATAATGAGGGAGTTGGGATTGATGGCTTCTGAGGTTTCTTCTAACTCTCAGGTCTTAAGATCAAATCCACTCTTTTTCTGTGCAACCCTGGGAACTGCATTGGCTGCCCATGGATGTCCTAGCACATCTAATACCATTTTGATCTGGACTATAGACATTCTCTGTCCACTTGAGTTTTTCCCATGTAGAAGACACATAGACCGACATGTTTCCATTTATTCCTACACCCCAATTCATTCCACCATTACACAATTGATGTACATTATTTTGTTTCCAGTTTTAACATTTATTATATTTTATGTTTTAAAGTCCCTTCCAACTCTATGCTTTAGGCTCTAAGGGCTTCCTCATAGTTCTCTATTTTTTTTCCAATAGTTCTCTATTTTTAGGTCTTTTTCAGCCTTAACATTTTGTCTTCTATGTTTTAAAGTGTCTGTTAGTGTCATTCCATTTCACTAATGTTCTATGATTCCCAGAGATAAATGGAGTGATTCACATTCTGGTCTTAGCTAAATCAGTCATAGTCTGTTAGTCTTGCTCCAAAGCATCTTCATCATTTCCTATTGAACCATCACAGCGAAGCTGTATCCATCTTAAACAACTGGAAGCTTGAAGATGAAGGCAGAACTTGCTTCATTCCCTTCCTGCCTTTCCACTTGGAGCCTGCCAATATCAGACCAACTCCTGGCACAGGAGTCCATAGAGACTCAAACTTGGGCTTTAATCCTGTCTTTGTAATTTTGGGCTGGGCCAGGATGTGAGAAACAGGGAGTGGAAGGATGATTGCTGCTTCACTATGCCCACACCTCCCCCGCTGGCACAGCACTACTTTGGGGTTCATTCTGCTGTGGTGTATATTGTTCATGGTATCTACCACTCCCTTCTCCTCTCTCCTTATTAATGGAATTTATTGAAGTTCTATCCATCCTTCAAAGCTAATATATATGTGTGTATATATATATATATATATATATATATATATATATATATATATATTTTTTTTACTTACATCTCTTGGAGCTCTTAGTGGTAAGGATAGCAACTGGAACAATGATTTCATTGGTATCCTAGGTGATAACACTCCTTCAACCAATGCAAGCTGTGACATCTCTGCAGAAGTATCTTACAGAACTGCCTAGAGAATGGAGAGGTTAAATGATTTGTGTTACACGATCATAATTGTTAGAAGTGAGACTTCAATCTAGCTCTCTTTGACTTTGAGGCTAGCTCTCCATCCACTACTCCATGCTGTCTCTATGACATGAATCTTAGAGTCATAGATTCATAGAAAAGTGAATTGAAAGTAGGTACCTGTTAGGGTCAGCTTGCACAGGTTTCCAAGAGCTGATGGTTAAATTTTCAGAGTGAGTACTCTTGGGAATTGGCAAAGGCTATAAATCAAAGATTGATTTATTTTATTGTTGATTATCTAGACTTTGAAAATGATGGAGCTGGGAGAATTGGAAATTAGTATGGCAGAAACTAGGCATTGACCCACACTTAACACCATACACCAAGATAAGGTCAAAATTGGTTCATGATCTAGGCATAAAGAATGAAATCATAAATAAATTAGAGGAACATAGGATAGTTTACCTCTCAGACCTGTAGAAGAGGAAGGAATTTATGACCAAAGAAGAACTAGAGATCATTATTGATGACAAAATAAAAAAACTTGATTATATCAAATTGAAAAGTTTTTAAACAAACAAAATTAATGCAGATAAGATTAGAAGGGAAGCAATAAACTGGGAACATATTTTTATATTCAAAGGTTCTGATAAAGGCCTCATTTCCAAAATATATAGAGAGAATTGACTCAAATTTATAAGAAATCAAGCCATTCTCCAATTGATAAATGGTCAAAGGATATGAACAGAAAATTCTCAAAGAAATTGAAACTATTTCTAGCCATATGAAAAGATGCTCCAAGTCATTATTAATCAGAGAAATGCAAACTAAGACAACTCTGAGATACCACTACACACCTATCAGATTGGCTAGAATGATAGGGAAAGATAATGCAGAATGTTGGAGGAGATGTGGGAAAACTGGGACACTGATACATTGTTGGTGGAGTTGTAAATACATCTAGCCATCCTGGAGAGCAATCTGGAACAATACCCAAAGGGCTTTCAAACTCTGCATATCCTTTGATCCAGCAGTGTTACTACTGGGCTTATATCCCAAAGAGATCTTAAAGAAGGGAAAGGCACCTGTATGTGCAAGAATGTTTGTGGCAGCCCTCTTTGTAGTGGCCAGAAACTGGAAACTGAGTGGATGCCCATCAATCAGAGAATGGTTGAATAAATTGTGGTATGTGAATATTATGGAATATTATTGTTCTGTAAGAAATGACCAACAGGATAAGTTCAGAAAGGCCTGGAGAGACTTACAGGAACTGATGCTGAGTGAAATGAGCAGGACCAGAAGATCATTATATACTTCAACAACAATACTATATGATGATCAATTCTGATGGATATGGCTATCTTCAACAATGAGATGAACCAAATCAGTTCCAATAGAGCAGTAATGAATTGAACCAGCTACACCCAGGGAAAGAGCTCTGGGAGATGACTATGAACCACTACATAGAATTCCCAATCCCTCTATTTTTGTCCACCTGCATTTCTGATTTCCTTCACAGGCTAATTGTACACTATTTCAAAGTCCAATTCTTTTTCTACAGCAAAAGACATGTATACGTATATTGTATTTAACATATACTCCAACATATTTAACATGTATTGGTCAACCTGCCATCTGGGGGAAGGAGTGGGGGGAAGGAGGGGAAAAGTTGGAGCAAAAGGTTTTACAATTGTCAATGCTGAAATATTACCTATGCATATATCTTGTAAATAAAAAGCTACAATAAAAATAAATAATAATTTCTAATTAAAAAGATATTTAATATTTTAAAAAGTGATGGAGAAAATATTAGTGATGTAGATTAAAGTTAGAAATGTGTGTTGTTGTTTTTTTCCTGGAGAGCTGGTTGTTAAATATTTATTAGTGCCCTCTAACTTTATCAGCCGATTTCATGACTTTATAGATATATAATATAGTATAGTAAGTTTTTCCTGCTTCCAATCTACTCTCTTTAATCCATCCTTCACACTGATAATATCTAAACAAATTTTCTAGTGCATGGCCATGGCTTTGGTACTCCTATGCTCAAAAATCTTTATTGATTCCCCAGTCACTAATGAATATAGTATAAACTGATTTTGGAATTCAAAGCCCTTCATGATCTGCTTCTAACCTGCCTATCCAACATTATTTTGGACTTCACTCACTCTGTGGTCTATGTCTGGTTGGCCTCTGGCCTATTGCAAACACCATCTTCCATGCTTGGAATACATGCCCCTCCTTTCATCCCTGTCTGTTGAAGTTCCTTCTTTTAAATTCCAAAACAGTTGGTATGACATGTCCTTTATGAAGCCCTCTCTGCTCCCTACTCCCTTCCAGTTGAAAATTTTCTTTCATTTTTCCTGGCATTTTGTCTCATTTGCCTTCCTCACATTCAACTTCATATCACACTTATTTGTGTGTATGTCATACAGAGCCATAATTAAGATAGAATGACTTATGACTTTGTCCTAGGGCACACCGAATTCAGGGGACACTGAAAGCATTTCTAAGCCTTCATCACTGTAAAAACAGCAGAGGTTAGCCTCTAATTCACAAGAAGAATTAATTAAAATAGGAAACTATTAAATGGTCCATTTCTTTGCCCCATCAATCATATACCAGATGAACTTCACCTATCTGCCTACACAGCAGACCCTGTCTCCACAACTACCTATTGAAGGTAATTTCTTTATTGGTGTCTCAGGATCCTTTCTCTCTGCTAAATTTAGGGCACTGTTTTGATTGACTTGTTCTCTTTGCATTATGGCTGTAATGTCTTATTCCCTTCCCCTTCCCAGGATTCTATTAGAATCATGGGATTCAGACCTTAAAAATCTTACTGTAATCTTGTGATTTTACAGTTGAAGACACTAAGACTGGGACAGATAAAGTGACTTGTTTTAGATCTTACAGGTAGCAAGTTGTATAGTAGGGATTTGAAAATACTACCATACCATGGTGCCTATTTTAGGTTGTAAACAAGAACTATGTCATTTATCGCTTTTTATATCTCCAGTGCTGTATTCTAGTAGATCCTTATATGTTTAGGGAGTTGTTCCTCTGTCAGTCCCCTCTCACTGGATGCTTGTTACTTTCTGGGTTTTCTAGGAAACCTGGTGAACCCCCTCTGGATCAAGGCCTCATTCCCTGGTTGGGCCATGCCTCAGAGTTTGGCAAAAATGCAGCTGGATTCCTCTCCAGAATGGAAAAGAAGCATGGGGACATCTTTACTGTGAGTGCGCCTCTGGGAAGGGAGGGAAGGTCTTAGACTGGGTTTTTCCCCTCCTCTCTGCCTCTGGGCCCTCCTGTCTCAGTCTTCAGGTCTCCTCATACAATAGTGTTTCTTTTCAAACATGGTGAGTCCGAAGATTTGGTGTTGTCAGCTTTTGCCATGGACTCAGAGCGAAAAGGGAATAAATCTCTTACTTGGTTCTCAGTTTACTCATTTGTTAGATGGAAACAGTCACGGTTCTGTCCCTGTTGTGAAGGCTGGGTGCTTTACAAACCAAGGGCAGTATTATTATAATTAGTCAAGGGCCCAGCAGGTACAAACCAATTTAGTTCAGAAGGACCTTTTCATGTGGTCACTATAAATGTTAATTATTCTTAACTGGAGAGTCCTTAATCATGGCCTTTCCATCAGTATTTTCAAGTGGATATCTTATCTACCATAGGATTTTTAGGACCTTTCTTCTGTTCCTTCTTGCAACCCTCTTTGCCACAAAACATACCTGCCCAAGAAGAAAGCTGCAATTTTTTTCCCTTCTTAGCATCATGAAAGCCAAAAAGGGGAGAGAACAAGAAATCTAGAAAGCTAAAATTGGATTGGGCTGTGGAAGAGATGAGATTTTTCGTTGTAGGAGTTATTCAGGTGAAGACTGGATTCTGTAAAGAGGATTCTTGCCCCAGGTGGCAGTTTGAACTAAATGAGTTTTCCAAATCTATTTTCTGTGAGATGTGGAAGAGGTCATTTCATCCCACTCATGCTGCCAACAGCTTGCTCTCATCAACACCAAACAGCTGTTCTGAACACTGCTGTTTTGCTCTGTATGCTCACAAGATCATGGCTTTAATCATTTATTTATTTTTCTTTTTAAAAGCTTTTTATTTTTAAAACATATGCATAGGTAGTTTTCAACATTCCAAAACCTTGTATTTCAAATTTTTTTCTCCTTCCCTTCCTCTATCCCTTCCCTTAGACAGCAAGTAATCTAATATATGTTAAACATTTGTCATTCTTCTATACATATTTCCACAATTATCATATACACAAGAAAAAAAATCTGATCAAAAAGGAAAAAAAAATGAAAAAGAAAACAAAAAGCAAGCAAACAACCACCAAAAAAGTGTTGTGGGCTACATTCAGTTCCTATAATCCTCTCTCTGGATGCAGATGGCTCTCTCCATCACAAGACCATTGGAACTGGTCTGAATCATCTCATTGTTGAAGAGAGCCACATCAGTCAGAATTGATGATCATGGTTCTAGAGCTGGTCAAGTCCAACATCCCCAATTTTACAGATGAGGAAAATGAGACCCAATGTTATTAAATAACCAAGCTAGCCTGCTTCTCAGTGCTTGTGATATCCCCTCTCCAGGAATCCCCACTGACCTTCACTCGACTTCCAGAGGTCATAGTTTAAGCCTTTCTTTCATAGAATCATAGAATGTCAAAGCTGGAAGGGAGCTCAGGAGCTCACATTGTTTCCTCTCTGTCTTATCAATGAGGAAACTGAAACTAGAGAGGAAGAATAGGTTACCTAAGATATCACCGGGAGATAAAGCAATTCAACAAGCATTTATTAAATGTTTCCCATAGTACCAGGCATTGTGTTATACACTGGTTACAAAGACCAAAATGAAACAGTCGGTGGGGCTTGCATTGTAGCAGGAAAAGTAACATGTCAAAATAAACATATACAAAATAAGTACAATGTAATGTTTGGGAGGAAACTAGTAGCTATAGGAACTAAGAAAAATCTTACGTAGAAGGGGGAAGCTGAACTGAATTTTGGTGAAAACTAGGATTCTAAAACATGGAAATGAGGAGGGAGTGCATTCGAGGCAGGGGGAAACTGGTGCAAAGGCACCGAGGTGGGAGATGAGATGAGTGAGGAGCATCAAGAACGGCTGGAGTACAGAATGCATGACCAGAATAATGAGGAATAAGGCTATAAAAGTAGGTTAGGGTCCCTAGGTGGTGCCATAGTGCACAGTGCTAGGACTCATCTTCCTGAGTTCAAATCCAGATACTTACCAGTTAGACACTGACCCTGAGGCAAGTCATTTAATTCTGTTTGCCTCAATTTCCTCATCTGTAAAATGAGCTGGAGAAGGAAATGACAAACTTTAGTATCTTTGCCAAGAAAACCCCAAGTGGGGTTATGAAAAGTAGGACATGATTAAAAACTACAAAATAACAAAAGGTAGGTGAGTATTAGGTTGTAAAAATGTTTAAATGCCAAACCGACAAGTTTTGTGTTTCATCCTGGAGTTAATAGGAAGTCACTGGCATTTAGGGGAATAACATCACCAGACCTATGCTTTAGGAAAATCAACATGGAGGTTGTATGGAAAATGGATGGGAGAGAGGGAGAAATTTGAGTCAGGAAGACTAAGAGGCTTTTGAAATAATCCAGAAGCGATGATGATGACCTGAATCAAGGTGGTTGAGGTGTGAGTAGAGATAAGGTGACAGATATAAGAAATGTTGTGGAGGTAAAAATAGCAAGATTTGGCAACTGATCTGGAGAGATGGATGTGGGTGAGGGAGAAGGAGAGGTCAAGAATGACTGGAAAGACATCACTCTCCCATCTTTGACAGAAATAGAAACATTAGGAATTGGAGTGTGTTTGGAGAGAAAGATAATGAGATCTATTTGGGATATATTGAGTTTGAGATGCCTATCAGACATCTATTTCAAAATATGAGGCAGGCCTGAATATGTGGTTAAATGGATTCTCATTTGAGAGTGAGCTGCAATGAAGTGGTAAAATTAAACCCATGGGAGCTGAAGAAGTTACCAAGATGCTAGAGAGAGAAAAAAGAAAAGAATCTAGTAGAGAGTCTTGGAGAATACCCATAGTAAAGGGCTGTGATATGAATGATGAGTCAGAAAAGGTGCCTGAATCAGAAGTGGTCAAGACAGTTAGGAAGCAATGCAGAGAGAACAGTGTCACAGAAACCCAGAAAGGAGATTTGTCCAGGAGCAATGAACAGGTAGTCAGCAGTGTTAAAAGGATGCAAGGGAGAGATTAAGAAAGATGAGGACTCTGAAAAAAATTGTTGGATCTGGCAATTAAAAGATCATTGGTCACTTTGAAGAGAATTTCAATTGAGTGCTGAGGTCAAAATTTAAATTGCAAAGGATTGGAAAGTGAGAGAAAAGAAAGAGGTCACAAGAGGGGACGTTCTGCCCCTTTCATTGGCATCCTCTTCAATCATAGGCAGGTCATTCTCCATCTCCAAGTCTTGGCTTCCTCATCTGTAAGATGAGTAGGTTGGGCTAGATGGTAACTAACTATAAATCTCTAACTGCATTGACTTCCCAGGTGCTTGTGGCGGGGAGGTTTATCACAGTACTCCTGGACCCTCACTCATATGACACAGTCGTCTGGGAATCGAGCTCCAAACTGGACTTCCACAAATACGCCATCTTCCTCATGGAGAAGATTTTCGATGTCCAACTGGCCAACTATGATCCTGGTTTGGAGAAAGCCAAGGTGAAACCGTGAGTGTCTGGGGAATGATCATTTAGGGTTTAGAAAAGGGAGAGAATCTTTTTTTCAACTACTCCATATTCATTTGATCCCTTGTGTGTTTTTGTATTCTCGGTAACAAGCACATTAGATAGTAGCTGAATGATTGATTACCATTCCCAAAAGAGAGTTGGACTTGGGGCTAGGTGATCTGGGTGTGAATCCCAATCTGCCACTTACTGTCAGGAAGTCATTTCCCTTTTTTGAACTACAGCTTCTTCATCTGTAAAATGCGGAGAATAATCTCTATTCAGCTTCCCTCTCAGGACTATTATGGATTATAAATGAGATAATGGATATAAAAATGCTTTTAAATTAGAAAGCAGCACAAACTAGGCCATGATATTCTTAGGATTGTCATTAGGGGACTCCTGGAGCCAAGTTCAGCCCTCTGATTTCTCTTCCCCACTTCCCCAGGACCCTGCTTCACAAGAACTTGCAAGCTCTCACTGGTGCCATGTTTAACAACCTTTGCAATATCCTGAAGGATGCAGGGGACATGAGCACAGATTGGCAGGAAACGGGGCTGTTCCAGTTCTCCTACAATGTGATGCTCAGGTGAGTTTTTTTCATAATGTTTTTTCATCCTTCTTATGGTAGACAAGAGCAACCTGATAGCCTGGACAGTTGGGAATGAGCTTTCTGTTCAAATGAGAGGATAGATGTAGAAGCTTTTTGAAAAGTTGAAGTCCTGACATCTATGTAAGGGATGTGCTACCATTTCATGGAATCTTAGAGCTAAAAGGAGCTTTGATAAATCACTTCCTTACCCTCAATTTCAGTTTTTTATAAAATGAGAGAGCTGAGCTAAAGAGATCTCCAAGGTCCCTTCCAACTATAAATTCTGTGATTCTCCATAAAATGTTAGTGCTAGAAGGAAACTTAGAACATAGAATTCCAGAGTTGGAAATAGACCTTAAGACATAGAATACAGAATATTAGAACTGAAAAGGACCTTAAAAACAAAAATATAGAATGTCAGATTTGGAATGGATCCTAGAAGAAAGAAGATAATGTGTTAAACCCAGAAAAGAACTTAGCACAGAAAACAGACTTTTAGAGGTAGCAGGGACTTTAGAACATTTCAAGTAGAATGTCAGAATTGGAAAGGACCTTAGAATATAGTGTTAGGACATAGTAAAATGCTTGATTGTGATTTGCCAAAGGACTTTAGAGATGAATGTTGACCCAGAGTGAGGTTGAAGTTTAGTTCATACTTTTATGTTATCTTGCCTACCAGAGCCGGTTACCTGACACTATATGGCACTGAAGGTGATGATCCAGTTAGCCAAGCCCGAGATCTGGCCCACTCTGCAAAAGTTTTCCAGGGTTTCTATCAGCTAGATCAGCTTCTGATGAAACTTGCCCGTAACTCTCTGTCAGGAGGTGAGTACTATGGAATACCTACAGTAGGAAAGATAACCGAACCCCAAGTTAATGAGGAAACAGAGAGGAAAATATTCTTTGTACCCAACTGCTACTCCCTGAGCAGCCTGAGAAAATCTAGAACTCTGACTTCAACTGCCTCTTCCCCTGAGGCTCTGGCTTTCAGAGCCCTTAGCTTTCTTTCCATCCATTCTCATGATTGTGTCAGTCTGTTTTTCCCTGTCCATGAAAACTTTACATGAGATTCCATGTAGATGGAAGTGAAAGGCATTTGACTAGGCATTGGCTCCATGGTGTTGTTGAGCTGTGAATTTGGAAGGAGACTTCCTTCTTTCCCTCCCTCCTTCTCTGAAGACTTTGCCTCTCTGGCAGTGCTTCCCACTCTAGGGTATTCCTCTCAGACATAGTCCTTGCTCTCTGCTACCTCTTCCAGACCCTTCCTCTGCTGTCATCACTTAACAATCCATCTTCCTTTGAGATTGCCCAGTCCAGAGCTTTATCAGAGTCATTTGCTGATCTCCATGTAATGTCTTCCTCTGCACCTTAACATACTAACAAATCTGGATTAAACATACATGAAGATGGCCCATGGAACACCTAAGCTTTTCAGTTCATCCATCTCCAACTTCTGTGAATTTCAGCTTTACTCTGTGAACTCGGCCATCTCTAAGATTATGCCCTTGATCTTACTATCTCCTAATCCATAACTGAATTTTCTCAAATAACAGACTCCTACCTTTTCATGTCTTTCTCACTTGTCCTACATCCATTCTGCATCTTCACCACTTCACCTCCACTTCTGTCTCTCTTTGTTTCCCAGTCCATCACCATGACTCTGGATTACTCCCTTCACAGTCTAAGGTGAGGCAGTCCAATTAAACACTCTCCTCTACCTTTACAACATCTATCTCCTGATCTTGTAAAGCCTTGCCAATCCCTGGCTCTGAGTGTTACCCCTGCCATCTTCCTTCATTCCCCCTTATATGCTGCTTTGGGTGGAAAGTCATAACATTGTGCCAACAGGATTCCCTCCAAATTTATGTTACTTAATCTCAGTGGCTTTCCCAGTTCCATGGCAATCCTTTCTGATCTGTGATTGATCCTCTCATGCGCTTTACACAGTGGTTATTCTAAACCTTCTCTCTGCAAGCTCACTATGCCATTCTTTAACTCCTCTACAACATTTCCTATATCTATCCCTTTCTACTCACACAGACACTACTGTGATTCAGGTCTTTATCCCTCTATGCCTGGACTATTGCAGTGGCTTCCTAATTGGTAGTCCCACATCCAGTCCTTCCTCCCTGAAGTCCACTCCCATGCAGCTTCTGAATTAAAATTCCTAAGGCATAGATTTCACCACATTGCTTCCCTGCTTAAGATAGAGACTCTTGGTCTGGCATTTAAAAACCCTCTGTGATCTCTCTTCTACCCATCTCCTAAGTCTATTTTGTGCTAGTTCCCTGTGTGCTCCCTATCTTATAGACTGACCCTCATGCTACTCTTAAACTTGGCTTCTCTTCATCTCTATCTTATAAGCAATGTGACTCCATGCAGAGAGTGTAAGACTTAGAATCAGAAAAATATGAATTCAAATAGAACCTCAGATATTCTACCTGTGTGACTTTAAGCAAGTCATTTACCCATTCTCAGCCTCAGTTTCCTCATGTGTAAAATGGGGACAATAATATCACTTACCTCTCAGGATTGTTGTAAAAAATATTTGTAATGAGCTTTGCAAACCTTAAAATCCTATTTATTATCCTCTGTGCATATGCTTAGACCATCTCTCATGCTTCTCTCATATTTACTACTCAGAATCCATGTCTTTTCTCTTGGCTTACCTCAGATATTATCTCTTACAGAATTCCTTATTGATTTTCCCAGGTGTTAATGCTTTTTCCTTTCCTGAAATTTATTTGCATTCTAGCCAGTTGACCTACTCCCTGTATTCAGTACATAACATTCCATCTTGTACCTTTGTGCCTTTGTCCTTCATGTTTGGAAATATCTACCTTTTCACTTCAGCTTTGTAGATTTCCTAATTTCCTCCATAGAAAAAATTGGATACTATCTCCTATAGGAAGCCTTACTAAATATTACCAACTGTTACTGCTCTCCATTCCCCTCCCCTAATTATTTTGTATTCATTCTGTCTCTATTTCATTTATGCATGTATATAACACATATATATAAATATGTATAAACACATTTCCCCTGTAAAACATAAGCTCCTTGCAGGCAAGCACTGTCTCATTTGTAACAACAACAACAATAATAATAATAATAATAACATATTATTATTATTATTATTATTATTATTATTTGTGTCTCCATTACCTGGCACAAAGTCTGTTGTCAATTAGTGTATGTTGAATTGAATTGAATTATAAACCCTTTTGAATATGAACTCCTTGAGAGGAGGGACTGTTGCATTTTTGTCCTTATTTCCTAAGTATCTACCTAAGTACCTGCCTACATATAATAGACACTTTTATAGTTTCTTAAAATAAATTTAATCTGGCTTCCATTTGAAATAAGGAGGGAATTATAACAATGGTCAGCAGGTGGCAGTGTTGGGAAAGGTTTTTCTGGTCACTGAGCTATTCATAGAACAGGTTATGAACAGGAAAAATGGTTGCAGGGATATGATCCTAAACGTTAATTGCTAAATTTTTAGTGTGAGAAATCTATGCTTCAGAAATTGGTAAAGGCTATAGAATTGAGCTTGACTTATTCGTTGTTGATTATCTAGATTTAAGAAAATGAAGGAGAAAATGTTCATATATAAAGGACTTGACATTGTGGGAATGTGATGGAATAAGGCAGGAAATGACCTGACTCTCCTAAATCATCCTCAAAAATCCCCTTAAAACAGTGCTTCAAATCGAATCTTAAAGTGGCAAAAATAATAATAATTTGGGGTAAAGCAGTCATTCAGCCTAAGAATAATTAGGAGAATGTTAGAAGAAAAGATCTAAGTTACTGGGGTGGGAGTTTGACCAAGAATGAAGTTCAGCTGTTGCTGCATCAGAAAACAGCAAGTCTTAGAGGTAGCTGTGGTGGGTTTCACTCCACACACAGAATAGAATCAAATGACTGACAGTGGAATGTAGGGGTCTTCTGCTGGCACTGGTTGAGGACTGGTTGAGGCACGTTAACCCAACGGGTCCCAGGCTGTGGCTTTGGGAGAAGAGAAGCAGCTATGGTTGATGAGTGCAGGTGCAGAGAGTTGGAGTTCCTGCTGTGGGTTCTGGGAGGCAGGGGACTGATTCTGGTCATTTGCAGGAGACTGCAGTCTTGGTTTTGGTGCCAGGGCAGACTAATGCTTGCAAGTGCATGGAGGCCAATGGTGTGTTTTCAGGACCTCAGGAAATGAAAACATTTGTAGAGGCAGTGTGGGAGAGCTGTTTGTGGCTCAGGAGAGGAGAAAAGTACTTGGGGGACACACAAAACCAAAAAATAAGCCAGAAGAGCAGTGAGCACACCTGATCTTTGGAAGAACCAAAAAGTTAAAGAACCTCAGATAGAGCTCTGAAAGTAGTGCAAAAATTCTGAACCCTGAAACATTATCCCTCATTCCCCAGGAGCAGAACCAAACTCTAACATGAAGTTAACAACCAAGAAATAGGCCAGTAAAATAAATAACAGAAAAAGAACATAAAGTTACTATGGTGATAGAGAAGATTAGAGCTCAAACATAGAAGAAAACAATAAAGCCAGAACAACCAGTTATAAAACTTCAAAGAAAAATGTAAAAAGGTCACATATCCAAAAAGAATTCATGGGAGGGCTTAAAAAACTTTATAAATGTCAACTAAAAGATATAGAGAAAAAATTGGAAAAAGAAATAAGAAATTATGAAAAAAATCAACCAATTGGAAAAAAGATCCAAAAAAATTGCTGAAGAAAATAACTTTTTAAAAATTAGAATTAGGCAAAGGAAAGCTAATAATTTCATAAGCCATCAAAAAATAACAAAACAATATCAGAAGAATAGGAAAAAAGAGAACATCATTGGAAAAATAACTGACTTGGAAAACAAAAGAGATAACATAAAAACTATTAAACCATCTCAAAGTCATGATCATAAATAGAATCTAGACATTATACTTCAAAAAATTGAGTAAAATTGCCATGAAGTTTTAAAACTAAAGGATAAAAAATTGGTATTGAAAAAATTCACATATCACTACCTGAAAGACATACCAAAAAAGAAAACTCACATGAATATGATGGCTAAGTTTCAAAGGTCCCAGGTCAAGGAGAAAATATTATAAGCAACTAGAAACAATTCTAATATGGTGGAACTACAATTAGAATAACGCAAGACTAAATTAAAAGACTGAAAGATATGCAATATAAAATATATCAAAGAGCAAAGGAGCAGGATTTACAACCAAGAATCACCTACTAAGCAAAGTTGAGTGTAATCCTGCAAGAAAAAATGGATATTTAGTGAATTAAAGGACTTTTAGACACTCTTGAGAAAAAGACCAGAACTGAACAGAAAATCTGACATTCAAATACAAAAATCTAGAGAAATACAAGAACATAAATATGAAATGCTACATCCTTTAATAAATCTAAACTATTTACTGTCTTACATGGAAAATAATATCTGTACTTCTTAAGAATGTTATTATTATTAGGGTAATTACAAAAATATACATATTTAAAGGGCTTGGATTTGAGTTGATTATATAGAACAATCCTAAAAAAATAAAATTGGATTGGGAGAGTTAACATGGACCAAATTATTTTGCACCAAAAAAAGTGTGAATGGAAAAGTTTTTTACATTGGAGGAGAGGATGGGGTAGAGAGCAGGAAGCATAGGAGCCTTATTCTCATTGGAACTGGGTTGAAGAGAAAGTAATATATACATGTAGTTGGATTACACATTTTAACTTATAGAGAAATAGGAGAGTATGGGGATAGGATAAGAAAAGGACTCTTAGAAAAATGTGCAAATAAGAGAGAAAGGGATCAGTAGTAAACTCGATTTCTGAGGAGGGTATGAGATGGGGAGGAGAGAGAAAGGGAAGAGGAGAAGGGGGATAAAATAGAATAGAATAGAAGAAAACAGCAACACATAATTATAACTTTGAATGTAAATAGGATGAATTCACTCATAAAAATGAAAACAGATAGTAGAATCAAAACCCAGAATCAACAGTATATTGTTTACAAGAAATGTACCATAAAATGAGAGACCCACAGAATAAAAATAAAGGGCTGAAGTAAATATTTTTATGTTTCAGTGGAAATAGAAAAAAAATCAGGTGTAGCTTTCATAAGTTCAAGCAAAATTAAAGCCAAAATAGATTCAATTAAATGAGATAAGCAGAGAAACTATAAAAGGTATAACTAAATGAATTGATATCAATAGCAATCATATATTCATCATATGTTATATTTTTAACATTTGATGAATGTTATAAATCAAATGTTATAAATTTATAGCACCTAAATTTATAAAGGAAAAGATAAATGAATTACAGATGGAAATAGATAGCAAAATCAGAATAGTGGAAGTCTTTAATTTTTGTCTCTCAAAACCAGGTAACCAAAAAATAAGTCAAGGAGATTAAAAAAAAAGGCTTAGATAAGCTAGATATGATAGATTTCAGGAGAGGACTGAACAGGAATAGAAAAGAATATACTTTTTTTTTTCAATAGTACATGCCACCCTTACCAAAATTAACCCTATATTAGGGAATAAAAACTTCATAGTTAAATGCAGGAAAGCAGGAATATTAATTGCATTCTTTCCAGGTCATATTAGAATAAAAATTATATTTACTAAAGGACTATGGAAACAAAGATTAAAAATTAATTGAATCCTAGATAACTTAATCTTAAAGAATGAGTAGATCAAAGAACAAATTACAGAAACAAAAAACTTTATGAAAGAGAATGATGAGACAATATACCAAAACTTATAAGATGTAGCAGAAGTGATAGAAAAATTTATCTTTAAATGCTTCAGATCAATGAATTGGATAGACAATTTGAAAAGGCAATTAAAAATAGAAAAAGAACAAATCAAAAATCCCTAATTAAGCACCAAATTGGAAATCCTGAAAATTAAAGGTGCGATGAATACAATTGAATGTAAGAAAAACATTTTAATTAATAAATAAAACTAGGAGCTAGTTTTAGGGAGGGGGGAATCACTAAAATAGATAAATCAATAGTTAATATGATTTTTAAAAGAGAGAAGAAAACCAAATCATCAGTATTAAGAATGAAAAGGATGAATATACCACTATTGAAGATGAAATTAAAGTAATTATTAGTTATTTTGCCCTATCATGTGCCAATAAAATTAACAATCTAAGTGAATTGGAATGATACAAAAATATAAGCTTTCCAGGTTAACAGAAGAAGAAATAGAATATCTAAATAAACTTATTTTAGAAAAAAAGAAATTGAATAGGCTATAAACTTCCTAAGAAAAAAGTATCAAGGTGAGATGGATCTCTAACTGAACTGACCAAACATTTAAAAATCAGCTAATTCCAATATTAAATAAGTTATTTGCATAGTCTCACCAATTTCCTATTTTGAAACAGTAAGGTGCTGATACCTACCAAGAAGAGCAAAATCAGAGAAAAATAATTACAGATCACTTTTACTAATGAATATTAATGCAAAAGTTCTATACAAAATACTAGTTAAAAGACCACAGTAATATATCACAAGATTATACTTTATGATCAGGTGAGATTTATACCAAGAATATAAGGCTAATTCAATATAAGAAAAAAAACTGTTAACATAATTGGTTATGTCAATAACAAAATCAACAGAATCATATTATTATTTCAATAAATGCAGAAAAAGCTTTTAACAGAATTACAATACTCATTCTTATTAGAAAACATTTCAAAGCATAGATATGAATACATTTTTCTTTAAAATAACAGGCTCCTACCTAGAATCATCATTAAGCTTTAATTATAGTGGGAATAAGCTGGAAGCCTTTCTAGTAAAATCAAAAGTGAAGGAAGAATACCCATTATCACCACTATTATTCAATATTGTACTATCAATGCTAACAATAGTAATAAGAAGAAAACATAATAGAAAGAATCAGAATGGGTAATAAGGACATACTATCTTTTTTGCATATGATATGATGGAATACTTGGAAAATCCTAGACACTAATGAAAAAAATTATTTAAACATTTGAGAATTTTAGCAAAAAAAATAAACCCACATAAATTATCAGCATTTATATATATTATCATCAAATCTTGAAAAAAAGATAGTCAAAAGATATTTCATTTAAAATAACCATAGACAATATAAAGTACCTGGGAGTATTCTACCAAGCCAAACCCAGAAATTACATAAACAAAATTATAAAACACTTTTTAAATAAATAAAGTCAGATATAAATAATTGAAGAAATATTCATTGTTCACATCTGGGTTGAGCTAACATATATTATATAATAATATTATTATAATATATAATGTATTACAATAGTATTGTTGGAAGAGTAACTATGAATGATTAAGCTATTTTGAATAACAGGATCATGCATACAATTGTGAAGGACTGATGAAGGAAAATGTTATCCATCTCTAGAAAAAGACTATTGTATGGAAGTATTTATTGTATGGTTCCTCCCCACCCCACCCCTTGTGTGTGTGTGTGTGTGTGTGTGTGTGTGTGTAATGTTTGTATGCATATGCACATGTACATGTGTGCATACACATATCTGTGTATATACATATATGTATTGCATATACACACATTTATGTGCATCTGTGTGTGTATATATATGTATCTATCTATCTATCTATATATATACACTTATGCATACATATTATAAAATATTGTCCTCTAATGTGGATTTGAGAAGGAAGAAGGCAGAGAGAAAACTCAGAATTCAAAATGTAACAAATAAGTTAATTTTTAAAATTTCAAAATAATGCAGATTAAACTTAAAATATATTTACCAGTTTACTGCTAAATGTTTAAGACCATTTTATCCAACCATCTTATGCAACATATGAGGAAACTGAGGCTTGGAGGAGTAAAATAATTTGCCTGAATTCAAATAGTTAATTACTGTCAGAGTTAGGACATGAAACCAAGTCTCTTGGCTTCTTTTCTTTTCTTTTCTTTTCTTTTCTTTTCTTTTCTTTTCTTTTCTTTTCTTTTCTTTTCTTTTCTTTTCTTTTTTTTTCTTTTCTTTTCTTTTCTTTTCTTTTCTTTTCTTTTCTTTTCTTTTCTTTTCTTTTCTTTTCTTTTCTTTTCTTTTCTTTTCTTTTTTCCCAGCATGCAGCAAAAACTTTTATTATCATTTGGCTCAGCTGTTACTAAACCTGTTAATTTCAAAATATAATATTAGGATTTTTAAAAAGCTATAATTGAAAACACTGCTGTTATTGGCAAGTTATGCTTTTATAATCCAATTAACAATGAACAGCCATCTCTAAAAAGCAGGATCAGATGGAGGATGGATTCTTTCTGGATGTTGTGGTCAGTTAGGGTGTGTCCATCTTCCAGCCAGTTGCCTGCAAATCTGAGCCTCTCTCTCTGCTGGCCAGGATAGATGCCCTCTTTGTCTGGATTTTGGTCTTTATATTCTTGAGTGTCTCTAGGCTCTATCCCCTGTGATGGTTTGCCTACCAGGGTCTTCACAAAGCTCTGCAGACCACCTCCAAGATGTAGGACCACATGGAGGAGAGATTCTTTCTGGATGCTGTTGCTAGATGGGATGCAGCCATCCTTTAGCTGCTTGCTTGCAAGCATGAGCCTCTGCTGGTCAGGAGGCAAGAGATGAGCTGTTGTGTCTGGGAAGTAGCAAGTAAGCTGGTTTGTCTGGAATACTAAGTGTGTGAGAATAAATAATGGAAAATCATCTGGAGAGATAGATGATTCGAAATTGTGAACAGATTTAAATGCCAGAGGAGTTTGTATTTTATTCCAGAACAACAGAAAGGTATTAAGTATCTTGAACAGGGCAGCAACATGGTCAGTTTATTGTTATATGTACTTTGTTCTCAAAGAGACCCATGACATCAGGGAGGAGATGCTATGACCTGCAAGTGAGTTGGATTTGAGGGAGGGAGGGCTGGGTAAGGTCACCTGCCTCCCTTTTCCCTCCAGAGCCACGTGAGTCTAGTGGAAAGATACAGATCAGGATGGCCCTGGATGCAATGGGAGAAGTGACCTTTTTAAGCTAAGTTCTTCAACAGGTTTCAGTTTGACTGAGGTATGTGCTCCAGCACTCTCAACTTGGCAGCAACAAAAAGAGTGGATTGGAGAAGGGAGAGATTGTGGTCAGGGTCCCCGATCCAGGCCACTGATCTAGTCCTTTCTCTCCCTGAGCTCTGGTCTGACCTCATGGGCCTCCTGAAGCCAGACCCAGGCTTCAGGTTTGGCTTTTTGTAAAGGGCCAGGTACCATGAAGGCAGTCTTCCTGATATGGGGAACTGCTTTGACCAGGAAAGTGGAAGTCTTGGGTCAGGAGGCCCCTTTAACAGCCTACAAAATATTTCCTTCCCCCTGTGTGCCGAGAAAGACTGGCTATAGGCCCTGACTCTCTGTGACATGTTCCTTGCAGAGGAGAAGAAAAAAGCGTCCCTGATAAAAGCCCATCTTTGGAAGCTTCTTTCCCCACAAAGCCTGGTGGGCAGGACCCACAGAAGTGCCTGGCTGGACAGCTACCAGCAGTATCTGGAGGAACTGGGAGCTGGGGAGGAGATGCAGGCTAGGGCCATGCTGCTTCAACTCTGGGCCACTCAGGTGAGTTTGTATACATGCATAAACACTCCAACAACAGATCATTGAGTATTTGTTAGACATCTCCTACATACTGATAATGTGCTAATCTGGGGGTATAAGTACAAAGGATGAAAGGATCTCTGCTTTTAATAAGTTACATTCTTTCCCCCCCCTTTTTTTTGAAAAAAATTAAAACTTGTTCATTTTCAAAACATATGCATGGATAATTTCAACCTTGCAAAACCTTGTGTTCCAAATTTTTTTCCCTCTCTTCCCTCTGCCCCCTCCCCTATACAGCAAGTAAGCCAATATATGTTAAACATGTGCAATAATGAGTTACGTTCTAATGGGGGAGGTAAATCAGAAATATAGACAGAATCTACATGAAATTAATATGTGTGAAATAGCTAAATTTAGGATAATTTGGGAGGGAGGGCACTCAGAGTTGGTGGGATTAGGAATGATTTCATACAGGAGTTGGTGCTTTGGCTGTATGTCTATGAGGGGGAGATGAGGTGGTATGGGGGACCACCAGTTCAAAGACAGAGATGAAAGACAGTCATGATTGAGGAATAAGAAGACTTCTTTGACTGCATTTCACAGTAAAGAAAGAGAGTAATGAATGTCCAGTAAGAATGGAAACCTACATTGTATTGGGTAAGCCTCTAAAAGCTAAGACGAATATGCATTTTATTCTAAAAGCAATAGAAAATCACTGGAATTAATAATGACTATTTGCTTTGCTTTCCTCATAGTGACTCAATGAGATAGATGGGGGGGTGGGAAACATTGCTATCTCATACACATGTGTAGTTTGAAAAGTTAGGAGGATTTTTAATAGACAAACAATTTTGGTATTATTATAAAATAGTTTTGACCTCAAGGATCTTTT
Source organism: Sminthopsis crassicaudata (assembly GCF_048593235.1). Taxonomy (NCBI): domain Eukaryota; kingdom Metazoa; phylum Chordata; class Mammalia; order Dasyuromorphia; family Dasyuridae; genus Sminthopsis; species Sminthopsis crassicaudata. The sequence continues at coordinate 234,245,547 of NC_133618.1, read as the reverse complement.
AAAGGGGTCTCAGGTGTCTGCAGAGCACACTTTGAGAATTGCTCACTGAGTCTTTTAAGTGATCATCCATCTATAAATCCTGTGATTCTAAGAACTACAGAAGGGGCCCCTCAGCAAACCAGGATGTAGAGAGAATTACTACAAACATTGCCCCACCCTACTAATCTGGGAGGCCTCTAAGAATGGGTAAGGGGATCTTCAGCTGGCAGTAGTTCAATCCCAGAGGGGAAATAGAGCCCAGAATGATTCTTCCTACAGAATGCTTCATGCTCCTACTTCTAGACCCAACCCCGTCTCTCTCTATTTCCTCTTTCCTCTTCCTTTCCCCTTCCTCTCCTCCTCCTCCTCCTCCTCCTCCTCTTCTCTCTCTCCTTTTCCTTCTCTTCCCCTTCCCTTTTTTCTTCTCTCTCTACTCAGAAGAGACAGAGAGTTCAATTGCATCTCTGGATAGATTATTCCTTGATAGGGTAAAAATTTCTTCTGTGATGATTAACAGGTAGGGGGTGACAAAGGAGCAAGGTTTTGTTATAAGTGAAGGGGAGTGAGAGAGTAAGAGACAATGTTCGATTACATCTCCAGTGGATGCAATCAGATCTCCCATTAATGTCTAATTGCTTTTTCCACAAATGGCTCATCATCTCTGGATTATTTTTTGAAGCTACTACTTCATAGGGATAGCTATGATCAGGCTATTATGCTACCACAGAAATCTCTAATATAATTTTCTTTTAGAAATCATTATGGTTCTTTGAAAAGGATTGTAAAGTGACTTCATTCAAAAAAGCCACTCTAGCCACAAGAACTCAGAAAAACTTTTAAGTAACTGTGGTAATATTAAATTCTGAAACCATACCAAGAAGTTAAAAACAAAACATTCCTTCTAAGAGAAATACCTTCAAGATTATCTGCCCATATTCTGGATATAGTTAAATGGTTTTTGTTTTGTTTTAATAAAAATTTTTTTTGTCAAACAATGAAATAAATAAGGAGTGATAGCCCAAGGTTAGAATCCCTACCAACTGTGGAGGCTGAAAGCTAGGGGGTCTCTTGAATTTAGGAAGCCCTAGCTAGCTACAGTGGGTTAAATTAACCAGGTGTTAACATTGTTTCTGATCTTAATATGGTGAACTTCCAGGAATGGAAGCCCACTGGATTGCCTAAGAAGGGCCAAGTCTGCTCAGATTAGGAATTAAACAAGGCAAAGCTTTTTTGATGATTAGAATGGGAGCGAGGTTTGGTACTTCCAACTTGGGTGAAAGAGGGACTGGGAAAGAAGGAAGGAAGGAAGGGAGGAAAGGAGGAAGGGGGGAAGGGAAGAAGGGAGGAAGGGAGGGAAAGAAAGGAAAGGAAGGAAGGGAAGGAAGGAAGATTAAATATAGTTGGATTATACTTTTTGGATGGAAAAATTTTAAGAACATAATAGTGATGATTTGCTAAAAAAAAAAAAAGAAAGAAAGAAAAATAAAAGTGTGCTACATATTAAAGTTTAGAAATGGAACACCTCAAATGTACAACAGCCCTATATAGTTGAATTGATGAAATCCTGATGTGATAATCAAATTACTCTTTAAATTGTTCCATTTCAATGTATGACTTTAACACCCTATATCTATTAAAAGATTCCTATGAGAGAAGACTGTGCTAAAGAATGTGAAAATTCAGCCAATTGCTGTCTGTAGTTTGTTGGTCTCATTTATGACAGGGTCCCAGGGAGTGGCAGGCAGATTTATAGGCTCATAGAACTTGGACTCAGAGTAAGATCATCCAGTCCAATTCAATCAATTCAACAAACATTTATTAAAAACCTATTATGTGTCAGGCACTTTACACTGGAGATACAATTTACACTGGAGATACAATTAATAAAAAGAAAGACAGTTCTTGCCCTCAAGGATCTTACAATCTAATGGGGGGAGACAACACAGGAAAGGAGGCAAGAAAGTGGGTGGGGACTCCAGAAATGTCAAGATATTTTTCTAGAGCTAAAGCCCAGCAAACAAGCTGTGCCCTGTGCTTGGTATGACAACAGTCCTTTGTACTCACCCTCTGAATAAGGTGATGGTCCCTGAACTTGGGCAAACACCAACAGACCCAGAAAGGAAGCCCTGCTATGAATGGATTTTTTTTACCCCTAGACAACTTTGCCTCATTGTTGCTGGTTTCACTACTATTGCTACCCTACATTGTTTGACTTTTTGTCTAGCCACAGATACATTAATCAATGGTCAGCCATACTAGGTTCCCCCATAAGGGGTGGGGTCCCTGCACTCATTTCCCTTCTTGTTTGCAAGTAGTTTCCCTCACTTTGAAATTAAACTTCTGTTTATTCCTAACTCTTCTGTCTGTGGCCTGCTCTGTTTGGCTCTGGCCATCCACAAGGGAGAGGCCAATTTGGTCCACTTGATAGGAGGTACCCAATTCATTTTTTTTATAGAAGAGGAAATTGAAAGGCAGAGGAGGAAAATGTATTAGAGGATCAGAAATGTAGAGCTCAAAGAAGCTTTAGAGGTCACTGAATCCATCCTCATTTTACAGATGAAGACACTGGGCTTTAGGAAGGTTAAGTGATATTCCCATGGTTTCAGAGTTAGTGACTAGCAGGATTGAGATTTTAACCCAGGTCCTTCAAGTTTAGTGTTCTTGTCACTCTATGACTCAGTCTCCTTTTTTAAAGGCTAAGTGAGCCAAACACAGTCATCACGCTATGAGAATAATTATAACAATTTTTTTTTCTTTAGAATTCTCTTTCAATGCCTCATTGTGGTGTGGAAGTAACTGAGGCCCCTTAATAACCATGTCTAAAGACCACAAGCTCTGGCAGATCCTTTGGAGCTGGGGCGCTTTCATGTCTGGGCTTGGTAACAGCTTGTGAGCCTGTCACCCCAGGACTAGCCCAGCTCAGTGGGGAGAGGCTCATCACCAAAGGGGTGGCCACTAGGGCATCCTTTTTCCTCCTATAGGAATTCATTTATCTGCATCAGTAAAGGGAATATCCACATCTACGAAATCATAACTTTTCACATAATTAGACCATTGAAATGTGCATTTCTATATCATTCAAAGTTAACAAATAGAGAGGGGAGTCACCACCAGCCATAAAGATCATGCAAATTGAATTTAATAATAAGACAAAATTCTGCTTTAACCGGGGGTTTCTTATAGATCCTTTACAGAGTCAGGCAGTTTTTCTAGAAAATGAGCAATCCTAAACATACAGATAGGGTTTTTGTTCCTAACTTAGGGGGAGTGGGGAATGACGGGGAGGCATTTAATCATAAATTACTCCAGAAATCAAGATGAAGTTAGGAGAATCTTGGATGGGTAGGTGCCACAGAATATTCAGTAAAAATAATAGCTATTATTTATATAATCTTTAAGGTTTCAAAAGTTTTTATAAATACTCTCTCATTTGATCTTCACAATAACTCTGTGAGGTAGGTTCTATTATTATCCCCATTTTACAAATGAGGAGATTGAGGCTGAAGGAAGTTAAGTGAAATACCTAGAATCACACAGCTAGTGAGTATCTAAGGCAGGATTTGAACTCAGGTCTGACTGATTCCAACTATAGCTCTCTATCCAATGTATTGTGTCTTTAACCTAAGCCCACCCTCCTGAGTTCAGTATCTCCCTCTTCTTCCATGGATTAAAAATCAATGAGACTTAGGAAATTGGAGGAGTCAGGCAGGATCAGAGCAGTTTGTCTTGCTGTAATGAGGAACACCTGAGAGGGAGGCTATTTCCATCTCCATCTTTAGAAGATGGGTCCATCTGGGATTCCTTGGGCAGAAATCCACAGATCCAGCACTGAGAACCCTTGGCAGCCTCAATAAGTCTGGGTGATCGATATGTTGTAGTTAGTGTCTTTAATGATGAAAACTCAAAAAGAGATACCCAGTTCTCTCCGTCACATCCATCAGCTTTCATTTTTCTCATTCTTTCCCAGATGGGTTTTAGCCTTTAGCCTTAAGTCATTTGCTTTAGAAATCTGATATTCCATGGCTCAAGTCTTTGATGGATGTCCTCAGGAGTTTGAGGACATCATAGAGGGAGGGGGTAGCCAGCCCCTGAACTCATTACTTTTTTTTTTTTTGAGGACATGGGTCAGTAAGGCTGGATGGGACCTTAGAAGAAAGTGGTATAGTTTCTGGTCAAAAGACCAGAGTTTGGGTAGAAGGCTGTTATGAGTCTCAATTTTATTATAAAATGAGGCATTTGGAGTAGGAGCCATTGAAATACCTTCTTGTCCCTAGATCTAAAGCCTTCTGCTCCTAAGAATATAAAATGTCAGTGCTGTAGGGATTATAGAATATAATCATATAATCATAATAATAATAATAATAAACATTTATATAGTACCTACTATGTGCCAGACACTAAGTGCTAAGCACTTTATAATTATTATCTCACTTTTATTCTCATAACAATCCTGAGAGGTAGGTCCTATTATTGTTCCCCTAGTCCTCATATAAGGAAACTGAGGCAAATCTCAATGTTGGAGAGACTTTGAGATCACCTTGTACAACCTAATGGAAAAGCTACTTGCTGCTTTCAGAGTAATTTATAATCTAGGTGTCCTAACTTCAAGACCAGGGATACTTCCAAATGAATGATAAAAGCATTTACTAAGCTCCTGTTGTACGATAAGCAGTATCCCATTAATTTTTTCTTTCAACTGAGGACCAAACTGAGAAATGGGCCTAAAGAGTTTTAAGATTAGGCTATAATGTCTGATTTGATAAGGATGCCCTTCCCAGGTAATTGTTACCAGGTCATACCCTTCCTTACATGGGCACCCACGTATCCCTGGACATTCATAAGCTGAATGTAATAAGATTCCAGGCTCTACTTCTTTCTCTCCCCCTCTCCCTCCCATGGCTCATGACTAAAAGTCTTTCCCTGGGGAAAAAAAGTGAGTGACCAGCTTTGCATCATCTCTGACTTTTTAATAAAAAAGCAACCACCCTGCTTGAAAATTTGGGGCAATCAAATGACATCACAAATAGCTTAACCATACAGTGAATTATTGATTGCTTGTCCTTATCTGATAAAGAAGGTTCTGTGAGCAAGGAAGCTAGCCAGTGAGTCCAGAGCTGCAGGGAAACACCCTCTCCATCACTTCCATGAGTCCTTGCAGATAGAGGAAGCAGAAGGGGAGATGGAGCTTGGGCAGGTGGACAGACTGGGGCTATCCAGGTTGCCCTATCCAGTTCTCAGGAGAACAGAGTTTCTGAGTCTGGGCTAAGTTTGGCATTCACTAGGCCTTCCTCACTCCTCTTCCTGGTGGGTGGGCCCTTAGCAGCATTGTGAAGGTCCCTTCTCTAACCCCTCTATCCCTCCTAGCCAGGGAAGATCATTCAGTACATGTATACAAGCAGGAGACCTGGATCATGGTCCCCATTCTGATGCTTTAATAGAGATCTTGGACCAGTCAACATGATCCTCAATTTCTTCTGTGAAATGAGGGAGTTGAAATTGGTCAGGGGTTTTTAATCTTTTTTGTTAAAGGGTCATAAAGGGCTTTCTAGATAGCAACTTTTAAAGTTAGTTTTTTTAAGGGATTTTGCTAACCCCTATTTTGTTGCTGAGAAAATTCAGCTATAGGAAATTATTTGCCATTGGGCAGAATGGTAAAAAATCCCCTTCTCAGAAGAAAGTTTTAAAGTACAAATAATAAAATACATAAGTTACAAAAGAAACTAATTATACTGAAATATGGTGCATTGTTTTAAAATACAAATAAAATTGAAATATAAAGTTCTCCTCCCCTAAGTTGAGTTCCCCTAAAAAGGCAGCTAAGTAGATGGATAAAGCATTAGGCTTGGAGCCGGGAGGACTGAGTTCAAATCCACCTTCAGACTCTTGCCAGCTATCTAACTCTGAACAAGTCACTTAACCCAGATTGCCTCAGTTAAAGAAAAAAGGACCCCTCATAGATGGTCTTGCTTATCTTGAGTATTTTCTACTTCCTTAATGTTTCTAATTCTAATTCTGTGCAATGAGTTCACCTCCAATCCTACTTTTAGTATCCCAAGTCTTCTTCCAGTTTTGAATTTTTACATCCATAAGGAACATCCAAACCTTGCTTGAACAATCCCCAGTGATGGCAAACTCACTCCTTTATGAGATAGCCCTTTCTAAGCTTGAACACCTCTGGTTGTTAGGATTCCCTGTAGCCTCTCACAATCCCCCCAGATCTATAAGGGCTGCTTTCATGCCCCACTGAGTCTTCCTTTCTCTCTGCTAAGTGCCAAAAAAAGAAAAAAATGTTAATTAATAATAAATATCTTTCATATTTGTATAGCATTTTAGGCTGAGCATTTTTAAACATGTTATAATAATAAAAACTAAAACAGGCTTACAAAGCACTTTCCCCATCAAAAAAAAAACCTGTGAAGTAGAAACTAAAAATATTATTATCCTCATTTTGCAGATGAAGAAACTGAGGTTCTGAGAGAAGTGACTTGTTCAACATCCTAAATAGTTAACTCTAAGGCAAGATTCAAATCTAGCTCTCCTGCCTCGAGGTCCAGGATATTTTTCTATAATAACATGCCCTTCTTTAATACCTAAATTACTCCTTGTAGCACACCTGTAGGCTTTGGCAACATTTATTATTATGCCCATTATATAAATGACAAAGCTGAGGTCCAGAGAATTGGAATAATTTGCCCACAAATGGTCATATAATCTGGAGTGCTTTTCTCAGATATTATCTTATCTCTCCTTGGATAAAAACAACCAGAGAAGCAGGGACAAAAATCTTTCCATCAGCTGCTTAAGAGCTAGGGATCAATGACCCAGTTTGGCCAGTGGCTATTCTACCCAATGTAACGTTCCCTGCCCCCTGCCTTGAGCATGAAAGCCCTGTCAATTGTCCTGTTTCTGTTCCTATCACCCATTGCCTCTAATGTCCTTCGAAGCATAGTTCTGGGAAGGCATCAATAATTCAGGGGCTGCAGTGATAGATGCTGCCTAGCTCTGGAAAGCCAGGCCTCCCAGAAACCTCATGGGGGGAATTCACCACACACACACCCTCCTCCCCAGCAGTGATCTCAGCCTGCTGGCTAGGGACTTTTGGTTGGCTCAGGAAAACTAATCTCTGTGGGAGCTGAGCATCAGTGAATGTCTGTAAAGGGAGATTAGGGAGACCTTTTGCTTCCAGGCAATTCTTGACAATTTTCACTAGTGGAAAGAAAAGCAAGATAGAGCATAACAATTTGACAATTTTGATTTTTTTTTTAGAGTAAAGAAAATAACATTCATGAAACATTTAATAAATATATACAGAAGAGCAGAAGAACATTCAGAAGGGGATAGAGATGGATAGGGCTTCTTGGTTACTAAAGCCATATTAAATTTAATAGGGGATAGTGAGTGGGCTTGTGATTTCATTGATATAAAGGCCCGCCAGAGGAGAAAACTCCTTTTAAGAAAGCAGGTCATCCCATTTTCCAGCTGATAAATGGTCAAAGGATATGAACAGTTTTCAGATGAAGACATTAAAACCATTTCTAGTCATATAAAAAGACGCTCTAAATCAGTATTGATCAGAGAAATGCAAGTTAAGACAACTACACACCTATTAGATTGGCTAAGATGAGAGGAAAAGATAATGACAAATGTTGGAGGGGAAGTGGGAAAACTGGGACACTGATACATTGTTGGTGGAACTGTGAAGTGATTCGACCATTCTGGAGAGTAATTTGGGACTATGCCCAAAGGGCTATCAAACTGTGCATACCCTTTGATTCAGCAGTGTTTCTATTGGGCTTATATCCCAAAGAGATCATAAAGGTGGGAAAAGGGCCCACATGTGCAAAAAAGTTTGTGGCAGCCCTCTTTATAGTGGAAACTGGAAACTGAGTGGATGCCCATCAGTTGGAGAATGCCTGAATAAATTATGATATATGAATGTTATAGAATATTATTGTTCTGTAAGAAATGACCAACAGGATGATTTCAGAAAGGACTGGAGAGACTTACATGAACTGATGCTGAGTGAAATGAACAGGACCATGAGATCATTATTTATGGCAACAGCAATATTATATCATGATCAATTCTGATGGACGTGGCTCTTCTCAACAGCAAGATGATTCAAGCCAGTTCCAATGATTTTATGATGAAGAGAGCCTTCTACACCCAGAGAGAGGAATGTGGGAACTGAGTGTGGATCACAGCATAGTAGTTTCCACTCTTTGCTGTTCTTTGCATTTTATTTTTTCCTCTCTTTTTTCCCCCTTTTTGACCTGATTTTTCTTGTGTAGCATGATGATTGTATAAATATATATGCATATATTGGATTCAACATGTATTTTTACCATGTTTAACATATATTGGATTAGTTGCTATCTGGGAGAGGGGAGGAAAATTGGAACATAAGATTAATATTGAAAAATTATCCATGCATATCTTTTGAAAATTAAAAAAAAAGAAAGCACTGCCACTTAGTCTCAGAGAGTTAACTAGAACACTGAGACAATGAGTTTATGTTGCATAGTATGTGTCTAAGATGGGACATGAAGTCCAAAGCTCATGGAACCTGTCACTTCTTACAATACAAAAACAGTCTACCACAATCATATACCACAACTTCTGGAGCCATTCTCCAATTGATGGGCATCTCCTCCATTTCCAATTCTTTGCCACTACAAAAAGTGCTATTATAAATATTTTAGAACATACAAACTCTTTTCCTTTTTCCCTGGTCATTTTGGGAACAGATGTAAGAGTGGTATGGCTAGGGCAAAGAGTATACAGAGTTTTATAACTTTTTGGGCGAAATTACAAATTACTCTCCAAAATGGTTGTAAAGCATTTTCCAATTTCACCAATAGTGTATTAGTGTTGATACATTGTTGGTGGAACTGTGAATACATCCAGCCATTCTGCAGAGCAATTTGGAACTACGCTCAAAAAGTTATAAAACTCTGTATACCTTTTGACCCAGCAGTGTTGCTACTGGGTTTGTATCCCAAAGAGATCTTAAAGAAGGGAAAGGGACCTGTATGTGCAAAAATGTTTGTGGAAGCCCTCTTTGTAGTGGCTAGAAACTGGAAACTGAGTGGATATACATCAACTGGAGAATGGCTAAATAAACTGTGGTATATGAATATTATGGAATATTATTGTTCTGTAAGAAATGACCAGCAGGAGGATTTCAGAAAGGCCTGGAGAGACTTACAGGAACTGATGCTGAGTGAGATGAGCAGGACCAGGAGATCATTGTATACTTCAACAACTATATTATATGATGATCAATTCTGATGGATGAGGCCATTTTCAACAATGAGATAAACCAAATTAGTTCCAATAGAGCAGTAATGAACTGAACCAGCTACACCCAGCAAAAGAACTCTGGGAGATGATTATGAACCACTACAGAGAATTTCCAGCATCTAATTTTGTCCGCCTGCATTTTGGATTTCCTTAATAGGCTAATTGTACACTATTTCAAAGTCCGATTCTTTTTGTACAGCAAAACAACTGTTTGGTCATGTATACATATATTGTATTTAATTTATACTCTAGCATATTTGACATGTATTAGTCAACCTGCCATCTGGAGGGGGGGAGGGAAAAAATTGGAACAAGGAGTTTGGCAATTGTCAATGTTGTAAAATTACCCATCCATCTATCTGGTAAATAAAATTATTAATTAAAAAATAGTGTATTAGTGTTCTAATTTTTCCACAGTCCCTCCAGGATTTGTCATTTTTCCTCTCTCATTTTAGCCAATCTGATGCGTGTGAGATGGTATCTCAGAATTATTTTAACTTGCATTTCTCTAATCAGTAATGACTTTTTAAGAAGAGAACTTTTTTCCTTATGACTATGTATACCTTTGATTTTTTCTTCCAAAAACTTCCTATTCATATCCTTTGACCATTTATCATCAATAGGGGAACAGCTCATATTCTCATAAATTTGACTATGTATTTGAGATATGAGGCCTTTTTCTGGGAAACTGATGATAAAACTCTTCTCCCTCCATCCTGAACTTTCTAATTTCCTTTTAAACTTGGCTACCTTGGTTTTATTTGCTCAAAACCTTTTTTAAATTGATGTAATCAAAATTATCCACTTTACATCCCATAATATTCTATACCTGTTCTTTATTCATGAATTATTCCAATCTATAAATCTGATAAGTAATATGTTCCCTGCTTCTCTAATTTAATTATGATACCTTCCCTTAGATCTAGATCATGTATCCTTTGTGATACTGTCTTGGTAAGTGGTGTAAGATAGTGGTCTATACCTAGTTTCTTCCAGACTGCTTTCCAGTTTTCCCAACAATTCTTACCAAATAATGAGTTTTTATCCCAAAAGCTTATATCTTTGTATTTATTATTTGTGTATACCTCCTCTATTTCATTTATTGACCATCCTATTTCATAGCCAGTAGCAGATAGTTCTGATAATTACTATCTTATAATGTAACTAATTTTTTGTAGTTATTTTATTTTATTACTCTTTTAAAACTTAATTTTATAATTATAACATTTTTTGACAGTACATATGCATAGGTAATTTTTTACAACATTATCCCTTGTACTCTCTTCTGTTCTGAATTTTTCCTCTCTTTCCCTCCACCTCCTCCCCTAGATGGCAGGCATTCCCATATATATTAAATATCTTATAGTACATCCTAGGTACAATATATATATATATATATATATATATATATATATATATATATATATATATATATACACATATATATATATATATATATATATATATATATATATATATATGCAGAACCGAATTTTGTTGTTGTTGTTGTTGTTGTTGCAAAGGAAGAATTGTATTCAGAAAGTAAAAATAATCTGGGGAGAAAAACAAAAAATGCTCACAGTTTACACTCATTTCCCAGTGTTCCTTTTCTGGGTGTAGTTGATTCTGTCCATCATTGATCAATTGGAATTGGATTAGCTCTTCTCTATGTTGAAGATATCCACTTCCATCAGAATACATCTTCATAGAGTATTGTTGTTGAAGTATATAATGATCTCCTGGTTCTGCTCATTTCACTCAGCATCAGTTGATGTAAGTCTCTCCAAGCCTCTCTGTATTCATCCTGTTGGTCATTTCTTACAGAATAATAATATTCCATAACATTCGTATACCATAATTTACGCAACCATTCTCCAATTGATGGGCATCTGTTCATGTAATGTAACTATTAAACCTCCTTTCTTTACAATTTTTCATTAATTCCTTTTATATTCTTGACCATTTGTTCTCCCAAATTAATTTTATTATTTTTTCTAGTTCAGTAAACACTTTTTGGTAGTTTAATTGGGGTGACACTAAATAAGTACTTTAGCTTAAATAGAATGGTCATTTTTAATATATTGGCTCAGCCAACCCATAAACAATTAATATTTCTCCAGTTATTTAAACCTAATTTTATTTCAACAAAAAAGGTGTTTTATAATTATGTTCATGTTATCCCAGGATTTCTCAGCAGGCATATGCTGATGTATTTTATATAGTTTATTGTTATTTTAAATGAAATATCCAATTTATGTAGGTTTATTTTATAGACTGTACTTTGCTACTTAGAAATTTTTTTAATTAGGAGTTTATTAGGAGTATGCCATCATAATGTCTGCAAAAAGTGATTTATTTTTTATGTTTTATTTCCTCATTACCTATTTTGATTCCTTCCAATTCTTTTTCTTTTCTTATTGCTATTGCTAGCATTTCTAGTTCAATATTGAATAATGGTGATGATAATGGACATCTTTGATTCAATTCTGATCTTATTGGAAAGCTTTCTAGCTTATCCCCATACAGATAATGCTTTCTGAGAGTTTTAGGTAGGCCTTATTATTTTAAGGAAAAATCCATTTCTACCTTTGCTTTCAAGTGTTTTTAGAAGTAATGAGTGTTCCATTTTGTCAATAGCTTTTTCTGCATCTATTGATATAATCACATAATTTTTTTTGTTGATTTTGTTATTGATATAATCAATTCTGTTAATAGTTTTCCTTATATTGAACCACTCTTGCATTCCTGGTATAAATTCTACTTGGACACAATGTATCATCTTTATGATACATTGCTGTATTTTATTTAGCTAATATTTTATTTGAATTTTTGCTTTAATGTTCATTAGTAAAATTGGTTCATAATTTTCTCTGTCTTTGCTTTTTCTGGTTTGTGTATCAACACCATACTTGTTTCACAAGAAGAGTTTTGTAGGATTCCTTCTTTGATTATTATTCCAAATAATTTATTTAATATTGGAATTAATTGATCTTGAAAGCAAGCAAATCCATCTGCTTCTGATGCTTTTGCTTAGGAAGCTCATTTATAGCCTATTCAATTTCTTTTTGTGAAATGCATTTGTTTAGATATTCTATTTTTATTTCTATTAATTGAGGCAGTTTATATTTTTGTAAGCATTCTTCCATTTCACTTACATTATTAATTTTATTGGCATAACTGCTTTAATTTCACCTCCATTGGTGGTATATACACCATTTTAATTTTTGATGCTAGTTATTTGGTTTTCTTCTCTTTTAAAAAATTATATTAACTTATAGTTTATCTATTTTATTATTTTCTCCCATAATACCAACTTCTAGTTATATTTATTTTCCTTATGTTCAATTTTATTTATCTCACTTTTAATTTTCAGGAATTATAATTGGCTATTAAAATGGAGATTTTAAATTTGCCCTTTTTTTAAGTTTTAAAAATTGTATACCCAATTCATTGATTTGATGTAAATATTTAAGTAGTATTTAAAATTATAAATGTTGCTCAGATTACTGTTTGTGCTGCATCCCATAAGTTTTGGTAAGTTTCCCATTATTATCATTTTCTTTCATAAAATTATTTATTGTTTCTATAACTTGTTATTTGACTCACTCGTTCTTTAAGATTAAGTTTCATAATAGATTTGCAGTTTCATATGCAATCATCCTTTTAATTTTACTATGTTATGGAACAGCTTGTTTTATTCAATAAATTTAAAATAAAATAAAATTTAAAACTTCTTTATGACATTTTAAACTAAAATAATTATATAGTTTCAATTAATTTTTATTCTGTATTTCTGTCAACTTTTGGCAAATATAATTTTTACTGCAGTATGATCAGAAAAGGATGAATTTAGTTTTTCTGCTTTTTTGCAATTAATTATAAGGTTTATATTCCCCAACATATAGTAAAATTTTACAAAGGTGCCATGTATCATTGATCTATTCCTATTTAGTTCTCTCAAGATGGTTATAATATTTAGCTCCTTGACTCCTTACCTACTTATTTTTTGGTTAGGTTCATCTACTTTTGAGAGGGGAAAGTTGTCTCCTATAATTATGGTTTTGTTATCTATTTCCATCTGTTATTCATATACCTGTTCCTTAACAAATTTAGATGCTATAGCATTTGGTGCATATATGATTAGTATTAATATTTACTTCATTATCTTGGATAACTTTTAAAATAATGTAGTTTCCCTGCTCTCTTTTAATTAATCTATTTCAGTTTTAAATGTGTTTGAGTTAAGTTTTCTCCTTTATTTTTACTGTGTGTGTATCTCTTATTTTTAAGTGTGTTTCTTGTAAACAACATATTGTCAGGTTCTGGTTTTTGATATATTTTGCTGTGTTTCCATTTTATGGGTGAATTCATTCTGTTCACATTCAAAGTTATTATTACCAGTTGTACATTTCTCTCCATCTTATTCCCTCCCCCCATTGTTCATTCTTATTCTAGCTTTCTCTCTGTCTTTCTCCTATTGCTTCTCACAACTCTTATTTACTTCTGAGCACTATCTTCCTTATCTTTACATCTTCCTGTCACTCCCTTATCCTTTTATTTCTCTGTAAATTAATACTTTCATACCCAACTAGATAGATATCTTAGTCTTTCTTCAACTCAATTCTGATGAGAATAAAATCCCCATATTCTTCCCTCCCCCAATGTCCTCCTTTTTGCTATAAAAAACTCTTCTATTTGTGCTTCTTTGCATAAGATAATTTATTTTGCTTCTCTACCTAATTTTATTTTTTTAGGATTATCTTATCCTAATCAACTCAAACCCAAGGCCTTTATCTGTGTATATACTTTCTATTAAACAACCACAATAGTGATAAATATTCTTAAGAATTATAGGTATTATTTTCTCTTACAAGACAGAAATAGTTTAGACTTATTAAAGGATTTAATTTTTCATGTTTACTTTCTTATGTTTCTCATGATTCTTGTATTTGAAAGTCAAATTTTTTTATTCAGTTCTGGTCTTTTCCTCAAGAGTGTCTGAAAGTCCTTTAGTTCATTAAATATCTATTTTTTTCCTTCAGGATTACACTCAGCTTTGCTGGGTTACTTATTCTGGATTAGCTGTAAATTAGCAAACAAAGGCTCCTTTGCTCTTTAGAATATTTCATATTGCATACACTTTAGTCTCTTAATATAGGAGCTATATATATATATATATATATATATATATATATATATATATATATATATGTTATCCTGACAGTAGCTTCACAATAGTTAAATTGTTGCTTTTCAGCTACTTGTAATATTTTCTTCTTGACCTGGGAGCTTTGAAACAACTATAATGTCCCTGTGATTTTTCATGTTGCAACCTCTTTCAGATGATGATCAATGGATTTTTTTTTCACTTCCATTTACCCTCTTATTCTAAATCATCAAGGCAATTTTCTTTGATAATTTTTTGTAATATAAAGTGTAGAGTTTCTTATTTCTCCTCAACTGTTCTTTAGGTTAGCTGTTTTTCCAGTAATATATTTCATGTTCTCTTCTATTTTCCTTTCTTCTGATTTTGTTTTGTTATTTCTTGGTGTAAGCTTCCCCTTGCTCAATTCTAATTTTTAAGGACCTATTTTCAGTGAGTTTTTGGACCTCTTTTTTCTAATTGGTTGACTTTTTTCATAATTTTCTTGCATTAGTCTTGTTTTTCTCCCACCTTTTCCCTATCTTATCTCTCTTATTTGATTTCCAAAGTTCATTTGAAGCCTCTTTTGGGGCTTTTTTTAAATTTAAAATTTTAAAATTTTCTTTGAAACTTTGTAAGTAGCTGTTATGACTTCATTGTTTTCTTCTGAGTTTGAATCCTGATCTCTCTCTCACCATAGTAATTATCATGATTAGTTTCTTTTTTATTTATTCATATTGTAATAGTCTATTTTTTGATTATTAACTTTATGTTATGGTTAGGTCTGCTTCTGGGCTGTAAGGGAAAATTATCTCATGCTTGGTTTTTTGTTTTTGGTTTGGTTTTGGTTTTTTAACTGTTGTCTTCACAGCTTTATTTGTGGTGAGAGATGTGAGTCTTTGGCTTTTTGATTCTTCCAATGTGATACAAGGCCAGGTGTGGTCACTATTCTTCTCAATTATGCCTCAGTTTATGAGTGACCTCACTGACTCCTCTGTACCTCTGAGCCATGACTAGCCTTTATTTTCACACCCCACGACTGCTATGGCAAAAGCTTTCAACTACTGCTGTTCTGGAGATAAACCATAGTTTTCTTGTGTCCAGGAAGTGTCAGTTCATTTCTCTACTCTGGAATCCAAATCAAGACCCACAGTCTCCTGCAAGTGATCACAATTGTCCCCTGCATTCCACCCCTCTGCAACCTCACTCCCTAGTCTGTGCTCACTTCTCTTTGCAGTATTCACACCCTGGCATTGTGTCTGGTCAATGCCCCTGAGCCTCACATTCAATGCTAGTAGAGATGATGAGTCTTCCCTGATGAACTACTGACCAAGAGGCTGAAAGTTCTTAAAGCTTCAGCTGCCTCCAAGGCTTATTGTTTGCCAACGCTCTGGTATCTGCACTTAACCCCAAACCATCACCTCTGCAGGTCTGTAGGTTTCCTAATATCCTTCTAAGTTGTCTTAGCTTGGACAACTGCTTTACCCTTATTTTTTATTTTTTCTGCCACTCTAAAATTCAACTTGAGGCATTGTTTTAGGTCATTTGGAGAGGAGTTTGGGAGAACCAGGTCATTTTCTGCCTTAATTTACTATCTTCCCATAATCTCCCTCCTTTAGGTTTCAATTAAATTTAAATATTAGATGCATCCTTTTTACAAATTTTTGAAAAAAATTTTTTACTCTTTGGGGGGAATCTTACTAACCCCTAGTTTGCTGCTGAGAAAACTCAGATATAGAAAATAATTTGCCCTGCCCCAAAGAGTAGAATCTATGCTTTTCCCAAACTTTATATCTTCCCAGTGGCTATTGCAGTGCTTGACACAACTAGAAATACTTTAAGAAGGGTTTGTTCTTGGAGTAACATAGATGCATCTTGATTTGACTCAGTTTTCTCATTTGTAAAATGAGAATAATAATAATAATGCTCTTGACCTCAATGGACTATTAATACATATCAATATAGATATCAAGACATCAAAATGGTTATGATTATTATTGAGAGTGGTATATAATCAGATTTTCTTTGCCGGGTGGGGTGGGGGTCAATTATCTTTTCTAGGGCAATGCTGGTCCTGCTGCCTTCTGGCTCCTGTTGTTCCTCCTGAAGACCCCTACTGCTCTTGCTGCTGTCATTGGGGAAATAGAAAGCACCCTCCAGAAGGAAGGGCAATTGCTGACTGAGATGGCCAGTATTCCTCAAGAAGTCCTGGATAGCATGCCTATTTTTGGTGAGTGATCCTTAATTTTTTTTAACTCCTTGTTGGGGTTCCCAATCCCAGTGTGTAGGCTTGAGAAATAATAGCTTTAGGGGAGAGCAAGTCCTAATACCTAGCAAAGCAGGTGAAGTTTATTTTTGTCTACTTGAGTATCATGGAGAAGATGGATCCCAGAAAGAGCATCAATTCTTAAAGCCCTATCCCACTTCTTTCCCTTTTTCCTCACTAGGGAAATAGGTAGAAGCAAAATTTTAGATTTTTCCATGGGCTTGGCTCACCATCTGCCAAGTATCCTGTACTTTTACTCTG
The DNA here is from genome assembly GCF_048593235.1 of Sminthopsis crassicaudata. Classification (NCBI taxonomy): domain Eukaryota; kingdom Metazoa; phylum Chordata; class Mammalia; order Dasyuromorphia; family Dasyuridae; genus Sminthopsis; species Sminthopsis crassicaudata. The sequence continues at coordinate 234,228,595 of NC_133618.1, read as the reverse complement.
TGATCTGTTTGTTCCCCTCTGAACTTAAGTTACCTATATTCTGAGTCTGATTTATGAATGTGTGTTTTATGAGGCTTGTTTCTTCCTTTGAGCAATCAAATAATTTAGGTTCAAGTTCTACATCTTTAGCATTTCTTTGGAGCAAAATTTTGCTCCCCTGAGTCTAAGTTTCTGCATCTGTGAGATGGGTATAGAAATATTTGCTCTACTTATCTCACAGGTTTATTTTGCTATTCTTTCCATTTATATCACTGTAGTCATTATATATGTTATTTGTTATATAATAGTAAATGGTCAGTTAGTAAGCATTTATTAAGCACCTAATATATTCCAGTCATTGTATGAGGGATTGATGTGAAAGTAGTGTTTTGTAGACTCTAATATGTTATAGAAATGGAAGCTGTTATTATCATGATATTTATTTTATTGCTACAACAAGGCAATAAAAAGTGTGATTGATATTGGTCATTGACACCTCTTCTTTTGCAGGTTCACTCAGGAAGCCAAATTATAGATGATAAGGTCACTTGGTGAGCATAGAATCAAAGTAAAGGAAGTTGGACATTCTTAAGGAGCATTTCCCTACAACTGGGGCAGCTTAGTTCATTGCTCTTCCCCATTGTATTAAAGTTTCTGTCTAATTAGGGATAGGGATGAGGGTGGTGGTAGAATAAGCATTTATTGCTATGTACCTGGAGCTGTGATAAGTTCTATTAAAATATTATCACAGTTGATATAGAATGGACCTGACATTTTACTAATATAGGCAATTCCCAGATAAGATTGCTCCTTCTCCCAGATCAGGATAGAGCCTTGTCTGCTACTGATAGTGTAGAGAGTAGCCTGGAATAGTGTGACATTAAGTGAATTGCCAGGCTTCTTGCCCTTTATCCACCAGGCTACAGCACCTCTCTATCAACAGTTAAGGAGAGGGAAAGAGGGATAAAATTTGGACTCAATTTTTTAAAATGAATGTTAAAAGTTTTTGTTTACATGTAATTGAGAAAAAAATTGAATTAAAAAAAACTAGCTTAGCTTTCTCTTTTTCTTCAAGGTTTACAGGAGATAGGGCAAGTATTGGTATCTCTATTTTGCAAGTGAAGGATCTAAAGTTCAGGAAAAGTGATATGGTTAACTTAGAGTCACACAGCTAATAAACATCAGATTTAGGATTTGAACCTAGGAATCTTAATATCTGATTCAGAAAACACTGTACCCAGGAAGCACTGGTACTTTTACAGCTGGTCACTGGGAGAAATAATTTGAGACTCTTGAATCTAAAGCTATTTAGATATTTCCTGCTCAACCTAAGGGACAGCTAGGTGGTACAGTGGATAGCACACTGTGCTTTGAATCAGGAATATTTTTGAGTTCAAATCTGTCTACAGTCATTTCTGAGCAAGTCAGTTAACCCTGTTTACCTCAATTTCCTCATCTGGAAAATGATCTGGAAAAGGGAAAGGCAAGCCACCCCAATATCTTTATCAAGAAAACCACAAATGAGGTGGGTGATAAAGTAAAAAATGACTTTAATAACTGAACAACATTCAGCCTAAACCCTAATGTGGCCTTCCTCCGCCACCCAGGCTGCTGCTGTCTCATCTTTCTTATCCTGCTCCTTGCAGATAGTGTATTAAGTGAGAGCCTGAGACTGACAGCTGCTCCCTTCATCACCCGAGAGGTACTGGTGGATCTGGTGCTGCCCCTGGCAGATGGACGAGAGTACAGTCTGCGGCAGGGTGACCGTCTCCTTCTCTTCCCCTTCCTTAGCCCTCAGAGGGACCCAGAAATCTACGAGGACCCAGAGGTAACACACTGAGATCCCAATGCTTGAATTAAAAAAATCTGGTTTTGAACCTTGATTCCATTATTTTCCATCTGTGTGACCTTGTTAAGTCACTTCAATTCCTCTCAGCCTCAGTCTATTCATTTGTAAAATTAATGTAAAATGTAAAATGGAGACCATCTGCATTACTTGACACGGTCATTCATTCATCTTTGTATAATACTTTATTTTTTTTATTTTTAACAGTATTTTTTCCCAACTACATTAGTTTTCAACATTCATTTTTTGTAAGATTTTTGAATTCAAAATCTTTTTCCCTCTCTCTTTGCTCTCTCCTCCCCAAGAAAGCAAGCAATCTGATATAAGCTATATATGTACAATCATGCTAAACATATTGTCTTAGAATAAGAAATAAAAGAAAGCAAAATAATAATCACAACAAAGTGAAAAAAACCACAAGAAATAAAAAACAAAACAAAAGTTTTTAAAAGGTGAAAATATTGTGCTTTAATCTTCATTCAGACTCCATGGTTCTCTCTCTAGGTGTGGATAGCATTTTCCATCACAAGTCTTAGATTATTGTATTGCTGAGAAAAGCTAAGTGTGCCATAGTTGTTCATCACACAATGTTGCTATTAGATACAATATTCTCCTGATTCTGCTCACTTCACTCAGCATCAGTTCATGGAAATCTTTCCAGGTTTTTCTGAAATTCATCTGCTTATCATTTTTTTATAGCACAATAGTATTCCATTACATTCAGTATAATACTTTAAAAGGCCTTTTTTTCCTTCAGAACTGCAGACCCATTTTACAGATGCAGCAAACATGAAGTGACTTATCCAAGATCACACAATTAGTAAACATTAAAATGGAAGTTTAAACCCAGATCTGATTCCAATAGTTATTATTCTTTCTACCATATCATGATTGCTCTCAATAAGATACGAAACATTTTTTAACCATAAAGTACCATACAAGCTGAAGTTGTTGTTTTCAATTAATGATCTCTAAAAACAACTTGGGAAGACAACACTTATCAGTCAAAGTCTAATTTCCTGGGACACACTGATTTCCATTTGCCTCCCTGACCTGTTCATACAATCATTCACTCACTCATCTATCTGTCCATCCAACAAGCACTTACTGCAGATAGAGCGGAGAGAGATTGGAACAATTAGGAGGCTATTGCAGTGTTCTGGGCAAGAAGTAGTAAAAGCACTTCTGTTTTCTCTGCTGGGAGCTCAGGGTTCTCCCCTCCCTTCTTTCTCCCCTCCCCCGGTTTTGTTCCCAGCTTTGCTTCCTGCTTCTCCCTTTTTGGAGGCTGATGTGCTACTCAGCCTGAGTCCCAGGGTCCAGATGTAATAGCTGTGCGTTTGCTCACTCAGGAAGTCCTAGTGTACCTGGTGCTACCTCTGGCAGATGAACAGCAATAGCAGCCCAGGTGAGTCAGTGCTGGGTCTGGCATCTGGCTGCGTGGTTTTACTAGCTTGGGCAGCTAGGTGGCGCCATAGTGCACTGGGTCTGAAGTGAGACTCATCTTCATGAGTTCAATTCTGGTCTCAGACTCTTACTTGCTGTGTGACTCTGGGCAAGCCGGTTAATAACTCTGTTTGCCTCTTCTGCAAAATGAGCTGGAAAAGGAAATGACAGACCACTCCTATATCTTTACCAAGAAAACCTGAAGAGTTGGATGCAACGGAAACAACACATAGCTATGTAAAATCCTGGAAAAAGTCACCTAACTTCTGTTCACTTTCAACTGTAAATGGGGATATTCAGAAAACCTACCTCACAAGATAGTGATGAAGATCCAGGGAAATAATACTTGCAAAGTGCATGGCACAGTGCCTGGCACATAGTAAGCATGCAACAAACCTTATTGTCTTCCCTTCCCCTTCCCTTCAAGGCGGCTCGCCTGACTTTCTAGCAGGTTACAAGAGTCAGTTCCAAGTAATAATATACCATTTTGTGAGATTCATTTGACATGGCCAGAGCCCAATACAGATATCCATATATACTCACTCATGCAAAAAAATTATTACATGTGCATATGAGTTCCCAAACATATACATATGTGCACATGCAACATACAGATGTATGTATCGAGTGGCAGTCTGGTATAAATTATTTTTAAGGCACTGAATTTGGGGCCAGAAGACTTGAGTATGTGCCGACTTTATCGTTTATTATCTGTGTGACCTCAAAGAAAACAATTTACCTCTCTGGGGTTCAGTTTCCTTCTCTTTAGGATAAATGTTGGAGTATCAGGTTATATCAGGTATGATGATCTACAACAGTGATAGTAAGTTCTAGTCCTAAAATAAACATCCATAAATGTGTGCATATATACATACCTACAAATACATAGGATCATATATCTAGTCATCTAGACCACAGCCCTCATTGTACAGTGGAAGAAATTGAGAAGCAGAGGGGTTAAATGATTGTATAAGGTCTTACTGATATTAAATGTACGTACAGATACTAAATGTACTTAAATGTACTTAAACTTAAGTGCTAAATGTATTTTAAAAGTATTAAATGACCTACAAGTACTGAATGTTAGAAAAGGGTTTTAAATCTACTTCCTCTTTAAAGCCAGCACCCCTTCCACTATACCCTTACTTCAAGACAAGTCAAAAAAATGGTTTTTAAGCCAGGTGTTATGCTAAGGACACAAGAGAGGAAAAAAGGGGGGAGAGAGAGAGAGAGAGAGAGAGAGAGAGAGAGAGAGAGAGAGAGAGAGAGAGAGAGAGAGAGAGAGAGGGAGGGAGGGAGGGAGGGAGGGAGGGAGGGAGGGAGAGAGAGAGAGAGAGAGAGAGAGAGAGAGAGGGAGGGAGGGAGGGAGGGAGGGAGGGGGGGGGGAGAGAGAGAGATGAAAACTCAGCCAGGTTTTCACAGCCTATAAAAAGAACAGAATTGAGACCACATCCCAAGGATTTGAGGCATCTTAGGAACTGAAAATTTTAAATTCTTTTGGCCCCCTTTACCACCTTCCCAGAGATAACAGAAAATGGTCTCACTGTATTTCAGGAATTCAAGTACAACCGATTCCTGAACCAGGATGGAAGTGAGAAGCGAGATTTCTACAAGGCTGGAAAGAGGCTCAAGAACTACAACCTGCCTTGGGGAGCTGGGACTAACATGTGTCTGGGAAGGAGCCATGCAATCAGCAGCATAAAACAGTAAGAATAATAAAGGATCTTCTTCTGGGCCTCAGGTCTCACTGATCTACGATCAGCTTTGTTGGCCACTGGCTATTTCTCTCAGGACTTGTCTAGGGAGCATCGCTCATCCACCAGTGATTTTTCACCTTTTTAATATTATACCTCTTAACTCCTAAACTATACTTGAAGCCTTTGTGCCCCTAAGTTTTCAAGCCCCTGAGTTGACTGATTTCATTGTATTCAGAGGCTCAGTGAATTTATAAGATTCAGAAATGGCAGCTACCTTCAGACCCTTTACAGAAGAGGAACATGAGACCCATAGGATTTAATACTTCAGCTAATTTCTTCTTTCCCTGACCAAAATAAGATAGTATCAAATTCTTGGTTACAAACATTCTATTTCTCTTGAAATTACCTCGTATATATTTCTTACTCAGTTACATGCTTACATGTTGTATTCAGTAAAACTGTAAGCTCCTTGAGGGCAGGAACCAGTTCATTTTTGGTTTTTTGTCCTCTGCGCTCAGCAGAGAAGCCTATACTAGTAAGCCCTTAATATTTATTGAAAAACAGGTAAAGAATATATTTCTACCACCTCAGAAAAGTCAAAATTTATCTTAACAAATAAATGATTTCTTCTTCCACCATGTTTGTAAAGAATGCTGCTTTCATTACAATGGGCAGAACTTCTCCAATCTAAAAAACCCCAACAGTGCCCAGATAACCTCCCTTTTGAACAAAGAATCAAGCTGAGGTCCAGAAAAGGGACATAACATGCCTAAAATCATTAGTGCAGAGCCAGATTGGAACTCAGACCTCTGGGTTCTCTTTCCTTTGACCTGATGGTCCAGGGTTGGATGGGTATTTGGGAGCTTCTACCCTCTTTCCTCACTAACAATGGCTTGGCAGAAGTAATCCCTCATCTGAAACTTTCTTGGCTGAGACACTGGACAGAGTGTTCAGCCTTTCCTGGAGCAACTACTTTTGTACATTTTTAATGTTTTAACTCAGGCTAATTTATTGCCATATAACACCTTGAGGTTCCTAAAGAGCTATCCCTCAGATGAGAAAACTGAGATTTGGATCTGCTCAGTCATACCGTAACAAACTGGTGCAGCTAGAAGGTGCCGTACTCCACAGAGTACTTGGCCTGGAATCCGGAGGACTGATCTTTGTGAGTTCAAATCCAACCTTACTATGTGATCCTGGACAAGTCATTTCACCTGACTTGCCTCAGTTTCCTCATTTGTAAAATGAACTGGAGAAGGAAATGGCAAACCATTCTAATGTCTTTGCCAAGAAAACCCCAATAGAGTCATGTAGAATCAGACACAATTGAAAACAACTGAACAACAAGAAGAATCAAATCTGAGATTTGAATGAGAGTCTCCTGACTCTAGGTCTGTGTATTGTATGGGTTATGTGTCTCCACAAAATGATACAGGCTAAAAGGGGCCTTCTAATTTAAGCACTTCATTTACAGGGGAGCAAACCAAGAAGGGGTAGGGCACATAGAATGACATGTCATTGGGTAAAAACCTTGTGAATGACATGGATCAGAAAAGAGGAGGTGGAAGAAAGAGTGTAATGAACTGGCTTCCCTCTTTTCCCCTCTTTTGTTAGTTTTCCTGCCTTCTTCCTTTCTGTTCTTTTGTCTCCTTCCTTCTATATATTCCAACACCAATCTAGTGAATGAGAAAGGAAAAATGGCTTCTACAGTCCCTTACAACTCATATTCTACTAAATCCTTTGGTTCTATGATAATAATTAAAATGTACATTTGTATTAGAACTTTAAGGTTTATTTATTCCAACCCTATGAGAGAGGTAGCACAAGTATTAGCACAAGCACATTTTCCATATGAGGAAGTTGGAGCTCAGAGACATTACGTGATCACACAGCTAGTAATTGTTCAAACCTTTCTAATTCTATTCTTTACTTCAAACCCCAGGATTATCCAGCTGTTTAAACAGTCAAATTAATCAACAAGGTTTTTATTAAGATCTACTACATGCCAGGCATTATGCTATGCACTGGGGTTACAAAGATAAAAGCAAAAACAGTCCCTGCCACTAGAGACCTTAGTTTATTTTCATCTATCTATCTATCTATCTATCTATCTATCTATCTATCTATCTATCTGTTTTTGCAAGTGATTATAATTTTTCCCATTGACTTCCTACTAGTGGAACAATGCAAACAAAACCAAAAATGTGAAATCCTTCCATGCATAGCCTTCAAATACTGAAATTCAACTAGCATATCCTTTCCTTGTCCCCATTTCCCCAACTTCTTTATCTGATCTACACACAGCATTGTCAAGGAAGCTATTAGAAGGCATCATGGATGGAACTCTAGGCTTGGAATCGGGAAGAAACCTGAGTTCAAATATGGCCAGGGTCTTATTTGTTGTATGACTCAGGGGCAGATCACTTAATTAGAGACCTTAGTTTAACTGGGTACTTATATACAGCATGTACCACCTCCACAAAAACACTGTGAAGTAGGTGATAAGGATAATTGTGTCTGTTTCCCAGAAACCAGGAGCTGCAATTGTACCATTCATTATCCATCTCTCCACAGGTTTGTTATTGTTTTGTTGATGCAGTTTGACCTGAAATTGAAAAATCCAGAGGAAAAGATCCCCAGCTTTGACACCAGCAGGTATGGGTTTGGACTGATGCAGCCAGAGCATGATATCACCATTTGCTATAGACCTAAGTCCAGGGGGACAGCAAGCTCCACAGGACTCTCCTTCCCAGCATCTGGTGGAACTTCAGAAACCTAAAAAGTGAATGATAAAAACAGATTCATTTGAACTGTCATCTCACTTCTCTTGTCATAGATGAAAGGTTTGGCTTTTCTCTGCCCAACTTCTTCCTTTCTTCCACCAACAACCTTCCTATTGGAAGAAAGGTTATATTTCTGATGTTTTGAGATTCATTTGCTCTTCCAGGACAGGGCACAGAATGATTCCTCTTGTGGTTCATAAGCTTTGCTGAATCATATCAGTTTCCTGGAGTGCCTTCTTAAAATCAATACAAAGGACTGTGAGCTTCCTTCTTTCATTTTCTGTCTGCTGCTAGCATTCCCTTCTATAGAGGCAGAAGATGGAGTTCAGTCATCAAGAAAAACCTGCAGAAACTTATAAGAACTGATGCATAATGAAGTGAACAGAACCAAGAGAATGTTGTACACAGTAATAGTTATATTGTTTGATGAAGAATTATAAATAACTTAGCTATTCTCAGCAGTACAATGATCTAAGGCAATCCCAAAGGAATAATGATGAAGAATACTGTCTGCCTCCAGAGAAATAATTGATATTGATTGAATACAGGCTGAAGCATGCTATTTTTTGCTTTCTTTAATTTTTTCTTTTATTTGAACCTTCTTGTACAAAATAACTAATATAGAAATATTTTACATAATTGTACATCTGTAGCCTATATCTGATTGCTTACCATTTTGGGGGGGGGTGAGTAAAAAAGGAGAGAAGGAGGGATAGAATTTGAATTAAAAAATTTTAAATAAAAATGTTAAAAAATAAAAGAAAAATAATTAGACATTTAAGTGCCACTATTTGTAATATACTCACTCTCCATTCTCACTTCCAGTGTATATACTTCCTCACAAACCCCTAACTAACTATTCAACATAAACACTCTCATTCATGGAAACAGGTTTTTTTTTTAAATTATTAAAAGCTTTTTATTTTCAAAATATATGCATAGACAATTTTTAACACTAACTTTTACAAAACCTTGTGTCACAAATTTTCCTCCTTCCCCCCACCTTTTCCCCTAGATGGCAAATAATCCAATATATGTCAAACATATTAAAATATTTGTTAAATCTAATATATGTATACATATTTATACAATTATCTTGCTGCACAAGAAAAATCAGATCAAAAAGGGAAAAAAGGCGAAAGAAAGCAAAATGCAAGGAAACAACAACAAAAAGAGTGAAAATGCAATGTGGTCCGCATTCAGTTCCCACAGTGCTATCTCTGGGTGTAGATGGCTCTCTTTACCATGGAAACTCTTTTAAGTTTACCCTAACCCAATTCTAGCTTTCTATCCATTTTCCTTTTTAAAAAAATTGACTGTTAATTGATATATTTTTTACTTTGTCTAGGTTTCCTCCACGTTCCTCCCCCTTCTAGAGAGGGGAGAAGAAATTCAGAGATTCACACATTCTCTTATGTGGTCAGACCCCAATTTCCTCTTAGCTTAGAGACCTCTTGGCTAAGGATAGGTGAGGAAAGAGCCCTGGAACATGTAATTTATTCTGCAAAATGGACGGTGTCCCGAGAATAGTAGCAGGATAGAGTTTGAATGAAATGCCCTTCCTTCTCTGCCACTGATATTCCTGGTCCCAGATGCCTCGGGCAGCAGCTGTGGTCAATGACAGATTCAGGGGAAGAGGGCGGGAGTGGACATTCCCTCCTGATACTGGTGAAACCTGTCCTAACCACCTAGCCTCCAGATTTCTAGACCATCTGAAATTCCTTATAACAAAGGATTTTTTAAGAGGAAAAAAAGGAAAAAAATTCAACAAAACCAAGTACTATGTTGAAAAAAAATCTGAAATTATGTGCAATGTTCCATAGCTTTGGACTTCTCTTCAAAGGAGAGGGAGGGAGTATTTTCTCATTGCTCCACTTTAAGGCCATGCTTGTTCCTTGTAATTTTGTAGCACCCATTTTAGATTGTTTCCTGATTATTGTTATTTCCATCATATTGTTTGTCATGAATATTATTTCTTGGGGATCCTTATTTCACTTTTTCTTATTTTCATGTATATTTTTTTTTTTTGGATACTGTAGTCTTTCTTTTATTATATCCAGTATTTTCCAGCTAAGTCAGGACCAGTACCAATCTTGTCCTGAGGCTATCATCTGATGCCCTTAAATAGGCTTGTGGAATAATTGACATCTCCAGATAGCTGGTTGCCTCAGCACCCTTAAGGGCACAGTTTTTCATTCTTTGCTGGCAACCTTATATTCTGGCACATTCATCAGCCTACAAGCCCATGGCTCCCTGTCATCCCTGACTGCTACTAATTCATTCATATTCCTATATCACCATAAAGTAGTCACTTTTTTCCCTCTTTCCAAGCAGAGATAGAAGGAAAAGGGAGAAAAGCCTCAACACAAGATTATTACCTCTCTCGGGAAAAAAGAATAATTCACCTTGACATTAAGTTCACAAATGACAATTCCTTTCATCATAAAGGACAATGATCCTTGAAGGTCCAAGTGTTCCTAGTAGAACTGACAGATGAATAAATGACTTGACAAATTAGAGATCCACTCAATCGAGAACAAAAAGGAATGGGTGAAAGAGAAGTGTGTATGGTTAGAATTACATTATTATAGTAGATAACTCAGTAGCTGGCTTGGATGGAGGAGCTAGATGAACTAGCATCAGTTCATTAGCATTTATTAGGTGCTTACTATGTGCCAGCTACTGCTCCATGCTAGAGATATACATAGCAAATTAAAAAAAAAAAAGATAGGTTCAAGAAGTTTTACATTCTAAAGGGGAAAGAAAACATATAAAAGAGACCTGAGGTGGGGGGTGAAATTGGAAGAATCAGAAGCCAGAAGTAGGAGGGGAATGATGAATAGGAGGTCTCCTCCTTCCTCAAAGTGGAGATTCTAGAGGAACACATCAATGGAAGAACGGGCAGAGGGATGTTCTAGAGTTATAAAACCGCAGAGATATGGTGGTAAAGCTCAAAGCAGAACTGAGAGGAATGCATTATAAAAACCTATAGAATGAATGACTCCTCAAAATTGCTATTTTACCTTGAAATATGGAGATACAAAGAAATTCAGAGATACACACATTCTCTTATGTGGTCAGACCCCAATTTCCTCTTAGCTTAGAGACCTCTTGGCTAAGGATAGGTGAGGAAAGAGCCCTGGAACATGTAATTTAATCTGCAAAACGGACGGTGTCCCGAGAATAGTAGCAGGATGGAGTTTGAATGAAATGTCTTTCCTTCTCTGCCACTGATCTCCCTGGTCCCGGATGCCTCGGGCAGTAGCTGTGATCAATGACTGATTCAGGGGAAGAGGGCGGGAGTGGACATTCCCTCCTGGAACTGGGGAAACCTATCTCCATGCATGGCTGACCATCCTAGCCTCCAGATTTCTAGACCATCTGAAATCAGGGTCCCTCAGGACTGGAGGAATGGACTAGGTTGCCATAGCAACAGTTTAGCTGCCTTATTACTGAGCCTGGATTAGAAAGAGAAGCAAGAGATACCAAATTGCATGTTCTGGAGGATAATCAAAAACAGAAAATACTTTATATCTTTTTTCCAAAACATAAATGTGTGTTCTAGGAAAGAGGCATGGTCCCTTTTAATACAGTATTCTAACAAGGACCCATGTGGGCAATTATTTCCCTAGCTTCACTTGGGAAAGAATGTGAAAGCAGATATTTCCTAGAGTATGGGAGGTTTTAGGAAGATTTAAGCTCCAGTTGCCAGAGACTTTGAAGTCACACAGGTGGCTCTAGGAGAATGAAAGGCTCTCACTTTAAACCTTTAGGGAAAGGATTCACATTTTCAATGCTAAAGAGGAGTGAGAAGGGTACTGGAGTGTATCTTAGTATTTATATTAAATCTTGTATTGGCTATTATTTTGAAAAAATAAATTTAGGTTCTACTAGTAAATTTCATGCTTTATTTTAGTAAAAAGTTATATTTTATGGAAAAAAGCACGAGATTCTGTTTTTCACACAGTGAACATTAGAGTTGACAGAGACTATAGAACATAGAATCTTGGAAAAGACATTAAGAGATCATTTAGTTTAACAATTTCATTTTTCAGAAAAGGAAATTTGGGAAAAAATAATCAAGGGGGAGAAGGGATAGGAATTGAGAGGACAGAAAGGGTCCTTTGCATAGCCAGTTAAGGTAGAGCTAGGACTAACATTCAGATCTGACTTATTTTTCAGCTCTTGACACTTCAATACAGTGCCTCATATCCTTAACGAGAAGGAATAATATATTCTAGATAATTTCATTTTTCTACTTTACTGAGGACAGAATAGGCCCCATAAACACTTGTTATTGGAAGATATTTCTCACATCCATTTTCCTGTCTTGGTAAATTAATTGATAAGCACAACAATGGAATTTTTTTTGATTGAAGGTTTCTACTGAGCCTCAGGGCCATTATTATCAAGACTTGAGAGCAAAAAGTGATACAGCATGGCAAGACCTTAAAATGTTCTATAATAAATGTAAAGTTTCTAGGACGATGATGATGATGATAACAATGATCCTGTCCAGAATAGAGCAGAGATAGACAAGGCGGAGCAGGTCAGGCTGAACAGAGACTAATATGGCTCTGGAATTTAATTAGCACAAAATCCCTGCTCTAAATTGGTTTTCTTATTGTGACTTCTCTCATCTTCAAATCTGCTTAAGGTGTCCACTTAGGCTGGGGTCTGTTATCAGGGTTTTACAACTTCACCTAGTTTGCTCTGAAATCTTGTGTGTTTTGTCCCTGGGCTCAGAAGGCAGGAATAATGTCTTCTGCCCCAGCATTCAGTACAGTGTACGATACTCAGTGGATTCTTAGTGTATATGTTTGATCCTAAGAGTTGGTCATATATTATTCCTCTCCAACTTTCCCACAGTGAGGGAGGCAATAGAATAGATTGATAACAGTGGACTGATAGAAAGGATGCCAGAATTGAAAGAGCTGATCCTTAGAACATAAGAATGTTAGAATTACAGGGAATTTTAGAACATAGAATGTCAGGATTAGAATTGGCCTTAGACCAAAGAATGGAAGGGCTGACATAAAACATAGAGCAACAGAATTTAGGAAGGAAAAGAGTAAAGATGGAAAGATATTTGCATCAAATATCACCTGTAAAAGTCCAATATACAAACTATATAAGGCGTTAACAACCATATACTATTTCCTCAATAGATATGCATAGCTTTCAAAATAAGATTTGCAAACTAAATGACTAGGTTAAAATGTTACAAATCACTAAGAATTAAATAATACTAAGAATGAATATTGCTAAGAAGAAAATATGCTTCAAAATCTCTGCTATTGTAAGATAAATGCAAAAATTTTAAATTCTCATTAACTTTTTTCTTTTTGGCAATGCAATTGCGGTAAATGACTTGCCTAGGATCACATAGCTAGTAAGTGTTGTTAAGTATCTGAAGCCATATTTGAATTCAAGTTTTCCTGATTCCAAGTCCAGTACTCTATCCCCATTATCTAGCTATCCTGACTTTCTTAATTAAAATAATTTTACCTCCTCTATGCAAATTTGCAAAGATGAAATAGTTATGAGTAGGCAATGTCAAAGGGATTATGGATGCACTCTTGATGGAGCTTTGAAATAGTACAGTCATTCTGGATTTCAATTTCAAATGATTGAAGAAAAGTAATTAATACTCTTTGATGCCACTAATGGGCATTTAATCCAAGGAAGTAAAAATTAGAAACAAAGTCCAATGTGTATCAGAATATTCATAGCAGTTCTCTTTGAAGTGGCAAGGTACTGAAAGAAAAATGAATGGGTGCCCATTTATTAGGAAGGGATTAACAAAACTGGTATAATGAATAAAATGGAATATTATTGTGCAGTAATAAATGATGATAAGGAGGAACTCATAGGATTGTGGAATTTTTTTGTATGAACTGTTGGAGAGAAATTAGTAGAACAAAGACAATATGTACAACAATGTAAATGAAAAAAATCATTAAAAAGTTAACTCTGAGTAATGGAAGAATGAATAAAAATCCTGAAGAATAACCAATGTAGAATTGTGTTAGGTGATTGCACATATATAATCTATATCTGATTGCTTACTGTCTCAGAGAGGAGAAAAGGGGAGAAAAGATAGAATTTGGAATTCAAAACTTTTTTTTAAGATGTTAAAAATTGTTTTGACATGTAATGGGGAAAAATAAAATTAAAATTAAAAAATAAAGATCCTGGAAAAGAGATAATGGAATACTTCCCTTCCCTCATGGTAAAGAGATGGGAATCTACTAGGATTGAATATTATATACATTGTCAGAAAAGGTTTGTATGTGAAAGCCCACATTCCCATATGTTCAATTGTTTGTTTGGAAGAAGGTTTCGATCTAGAGGGATTGAATAGGGAATGATTTCAATACAAAGGCAAAAACCAACAATAAGGAATATTTAGAAAAATAAGATTAGAAAGGAACTTAGATTTCAGAATACAAAATGTCAGATCTGGAAGGAACCTTGGCAACTAACTAGTCTAACCTCTTCCTTTAGGAAGTGATAAGTGACATGCTTAAGGTGATACAAAGAGCCTCCTGACCCTCAGGTTAATGCCTTGACCTTCATCCTATTATGAAAAGTATTGTTGTTAATATTTTTAAACAGTTATTTGATATCTATAAGAGAGAAAGGAAGGGGGGAGATTTTCTTATTTTACAGAAAGAAATACAGATGGCAAGAGTAACAAGACAAATCACAACCACTCAGTTCCAGGGCTGGAGCTAGAACCTGGGCCCACCAGCTCACATCCCAAACACTGCAAGTGTATTGTGTTCAGACTTAGGGTCAAGAAAACCCAAGTTTAAATTCTACCTCAAACACTAGCTGTGTGATGTTGAGCATGTCATTTATCCCCTCTCAGCCTCAGTTTTCTCATCAATAAAATGGAGATAATAATAGTGTCTTTCTCCCAGGACTGATGTAACAGTCAAATAACAGAAAGTTCTTTGTGCACATTAAAGCATTATATCAATGCTAGCTATTATTTACACATTTAAAGGTCTGCTTTGACTCTGGAATCTTTTGACCTAAGTTCCCTTCCAGTTCCAATGTTCAATGTTGTAAGATCTCTTTCAGTTCTATCATGAACTATGATTGTAGAGTTGAGAACCTGAGACAAGGACAAGGAATGATGGGAACTTAACTGTTACCCCTTCTTGAAAGCACAACTATCCCAGATTTTAATAAAACTTTTCTTTGGCCAGAAACAACAGCAGTTAATTAAATCTATGTAACTTTGATTTCTTCTTCTTACCAAGGAGCTTTCTCTGCCTTGTTCGTTCCCTGACACATCCTGGAATTATTGATTTCTTCATCTAGGATTGCATATTATTTTACATCTAATTGCTTCTCTCGAATTATGTATCTTAGAATCACATCCCAACTTCTGTATTTCATCATCACTTGGGCATTGTTCCTGGTACTTGCCAGTCTTGGCGTAACCTAGATCTGAAAGAACTCCCTGCTTGCTATCTGCCAAAGAGGCTAGGCAAGGCAGATTTTGCTGCTTGTCTCTCTTTGAACTATTAGTGGAGGCTGGTGTCTTGAGAAAGGCCTACATTTGCTTACAGAGAGATTGGACCTGTAAGCTTTGTGGGTTAATGTTGACTGTTAGTAACAGAATTAGCAATTGCAGCCAAAAGGTGGGGAGAAAGGGCAGAGTGCCACCAGGATTGGGGAATAAATTCAAAACCCAAGGAGACACTTTGAGAATGGGTTAGAAATGACTTTTTGTTTTTATTGTTGTTTTCAGTCGTGTCCAATTCTTTGTATCTTCATTTGGGATTTTCTTGGCAACGATACGGGGGTGGTTTGCCATTTCCTCCTCCAATTCATTTTACTGAGGAAATGGAGGCAAACAGAACTAAGTGATCTGCCCAGTGTCACACAGCTAGGAAGTGTCTGAGGCCATATTTGAACTCAGGAAGAGGAGTCTGTCTGCTTCCAGGTCCTGCTTTCCATCCACCCATATATGGGTATATAAAAGGGCATTTGATCACACTAAATTTCAGCTATGAAACAGGGATCTTGGTCAAAGATCAAATAAGGTACTGTCTAGTACTTTGGAACAAACAAGTACAAAGAACAAAGTGAAACAAGAACTAACTAGCACAATGTCATGACCACAGAAGAAGCTTAATAAATATTTGTCTAACAGTGCAAATGAGACCCAAGGGGTGCCTTATAATCCTGGGATCCTGTTTGAACCACTTATGTATATGTGACTAACCTAAATATGCTTGCTTTCTAGGGACGAGAAACAATAAAGACAAAATAGTCTTTCAGTTACCTTTCAGAGTTACTTTTCAGAGCAAAATGATGAGGAAACCATCATTTTGTATGTCTCTGCACCTGCCCATTTGGTCTATATGAGGCAATCTAACCCAAGTCGATTGAAGCCAGCTTAGTGAAATTTGTTCATATCAAGATTTACAAAAGCCAAGCAGTTGTAATCCTCTTTAGAATTGAATCATCAACAGAAATATCCATGTTAGAAAAAAAGTCAGGCTCCATAATACTAGCTATCATTTCTTTATAATTCCTCTGATTATCTGACTTGTGATTTTCAGTAGAGATGTACACAGTTCGATATTAATAAAGTTCATAGAATTGTATTGCATAGAATATGAAGCATTAAAAGGAAACGTGCAACAAAGAACAAAAAGCATTAAAGCTGGAAGAGGTCTTAGAATATAGAATGTAATTCACTTGTAGAAGCACCTTAGAGTCCATTTAAACTAATCCTCTCATTTTTCAGATGAGGAAACTGAATCCTAGAGAAGGTAGATTCCTAGTTTTAAAGAAAAATGCTTTGGAGTTTTAACTCCTCCAAACTATACTGCTAGAAGGAGGGTATCATAGAGATTATTTCATTCTATCCACATATTTCTACTTATTGATTTATTAATCTAACTGTTGAGTGCTTTATTATATTCCTAGCCCTGCACTGGACTGTGAGGGAATTGAAAGAAGTAAATTACACCATCTTTGCTCCAAAGGAACTTACAGACTAGTCGAAAGATTGTTATTAATAAGACAAAGAAGTATTTGATTCATCTGGACTAATGAGTCAAATGATTGATCAAAAAGTGTTATGAGGAAACTGAGGCTGAGAAAAATTAGATGGGTCCTAAGTTCCCACAGCTAGTAAATGTCTGAGGCAAGATTTGAATTCAGGTCCTTCTGTTTCCAAGTCCAGCACTAACCACTATGCTACCTATCTAACATTAACCATAAAGTATTATAAATGATAATTCAATTCAACATCTCATTCTAGTCAACAAATATTTATTAAGCTTCTTGAATTCATGCTAAATATAATTACTAAACTATAACTACTATAACTACTAAAACCAAAAAAATGGCACTTTACTATCTCTTTTTTGACAATATTTTTAAACACTTAGCAGTGTCTAGCACATTTAACAAATCTATCCTTCCTTCCTTTTTTCTTCCTTACCTCCTTTCCTTTTTCCTTCCTTCCTTCCTTCTCAGTCATTTTTGCACAGTCATAATTCAGATTTCATCCCATATGCATGAATGCATTTCAGGATTCTGTCCTGGGTTCTCTTCTTTACTTTTTTTTGTCAATCTCATTAACTTCATGGGGTCAACTATCATTTCTATATATTTGACTCCCAAATCTGCATTTTTAGCCTTTCTTTCTCTCCTGAGCTCCAGTCCTACATCTATACATTTATCTTGTTGGATATCACTACCTGCATATACCACAGGAATCTCAAATTCAACATACATGCCCCAAACAGAATTCATTCTTCCCCCAAACCTTCCCCTCTACAGTTTCATTCACCCTCCATAATCACTCGGTTGTGAAGTAACATAGATTCTCCCTTTATCATATTGATGGGGGTGAACTCTGAAACTGTGTCCCATTTAATCTGTAAAAGAAAGGAGATTCAGGGTCTCAGACCTTGAAAAGTCTGAAAAAAGCATACTTTCCCAGACAAGCCTTTTCCAAGTTAAATGGCTTCATTCAATTGGAGATCTTGGTCAAATCACCCTCCATTGAGATTTTGGGGTGGCCTGGATCCTCTTCAGGAAATTCCAGACTCTGGGAAAAAGTCTTCAAAATTATTTTACTCAGTTGGAGATCTGGACTTGATATTCTTATTGTGTGGCTTGAAACTCCCAGAGAAGTATCTAGACCTGGGGGCATTGACTCTCTTTTCAACTGGAACCTAGCCCCAGATTGCCAATAAAAAGACAATTTTGAACCCCAAATCTTTGCAGAAGTCCGAAGTAGGATTATGCTTTGCCAAGAGATCTCTCTTCTTGGCACAGCTGCCTCCCAGGACTCTTGCTTGCTGTGAAGAGACCTTCTCAGTGATAACTTTTGTTATCTCTCTGATAGAACCTTGCCACTGAGGAGTCTGTCTTCCTAGCAAAGCTGCCTTCTCAGTGCCAATAAAAACCCCTTTTGCCATTTAGACTTGTGGGTTTGTGAATTCTTTCACATTGGACCTATGTGCCGACCAAAGGGGATTCTCACACCTCAATTCTCTACCACTAAGCCTGCATCAATATCTCCGGTATCTGTCCCCTCCTCAGCATTCACCTCACAATGAGTCTAGTTTGTTCCCTTCTTACCATTTATCTAGACCATTGCAATAGCATCCTAATCAGTTTCTCTGAATATAGCTTCTCCTCTTTCCAATCTTTCATTCATTTGTTATTGCCCAATTGATATTCCTACAGCACAAACATGACCATATAACTCTCCTACATAGGAAGGTCCAATAATTTCCTATTGCTTCTGAGATAAAAGACAAATTTCTCTGACATTTAAAAGCTTTCCCAGTTGAGCTCCTGCTTAGGTTTCCAGGCTTATTTCACATATTGTTCTCCTTTACCAACTCTATGACCCATCAAAATGGCCTATTTGCTCTTTTCTACATATGCCATTCCATTTGTAGCCTCTTCATGTCTTCTTAGGTAGTCCTCAATTCCTGGAACACTCTCCTTCCATACCTCTGCCTCTTGAAACATTTTAGCTTTCTTCAAGCTCAAGTGTTAGAAGATCTTTCCTGATTCCTCCAAATGTTAGTGCTCCATCCTAATATAGATAAATGTATAGATAGATATAGACATACATACACATATCTATGTATGTATTTGCATTATATCTCATATTTGAAATGCAGCATGGTATAAAGAATAGAAAGGCAGTCTCAAAGTCAAGAAAAGCTGTAAGTCCTACCTAAATATATATTGTCTGTGTGACCCTGGACAAATTATTTGACCTACAGATTGCTCTAAGCTGCTTTCTAAGACTTAAAATTGTAGAGCATTTGCTGTTCTGAGTTAATAGAGATAATTCCCTCAAAAGGAATAGTGAATACCAATGAAATCACAGGTCCAGGCCTCAGAAATCCTATATTTACTTATTTGGCTTTCAGTTGTATTCCCTCACCCACCCAATGTAAGTTCCTTGAGGATAGGAATTATCTTGTGTTTATCTTTGAATTCCTAGTACCTAGAAATAAATGATTGTTAAGTGGAATTGGATTGAATTGAAATGAATTCAGTTCCTCTATAAATTTGCAAGACTTACCGATTGAAGGAACATAGAATGCAGAGAAGGAGTCAAGAGTAGTTCAATGGTTCCTTTCCTTCCTTCCTTCCTTCCTTCCTTCCTTCCTTCCTTCCTTCCTTCCTTCCTTCCTTCCTTCCTTCCTTCCTTCCTTCCTTCCTTCCTTCCTTCCTTCCTTCCTTCCTTCCTTCCTTCCTTCCTTCCTCCTTTCCTTTCTCTCTTTCTTTTCTTTTATATGTCTTTTTCTTTCATTCTCCTTTCTCCTTCCCACCTTTGTTTTTTCTTTTTTTTCTTCCTCCCTCTGTCCTCCCTTCCATCTATCCTTCCCTCCTCCCCTCCTTCCATTCTTCCTTCCTTTCCTTCCTTCCTTCCTTTCTTCCTTTCTTCTGTTTTTTTTTTTACATAGCTAATGTGGGAATTTGTTTAATTTGAATATATAAATATATGTATTGGTATATATAATATTAAACAACTTAATACTATATATTAACTATTTAATATATTAATACTATATATACTAAATGATATTACTTAATACTATATATATGTATATATAAATATATATATGCATATATATATTTACTTGATTATACATATTTTAACCAGTTTTGATTTTCTTGCTTTCTTAGCAGTGGAAGGGGGAAAATTTGGAACCAAAAATAAAATTGAATTTTAAAATAAATAACTAAGGTTTCAAAAAATTTTCCTTAATTCTAATGTCTTGTTTCAATTGATTCTGATTTATCTAATTTATTCTGTATATATCTTATCTACATGTGGTTTCCTCTATTACACAATTAGGTTATTGAGAGCAGGGACTGTTTTTTACTTTTCTTTGCCCTCAGTACTTAGCACAGTACCTGGAACATAGTAGGTAATAAATAAATAAATGTGTGTTTCTTGTTAAAAGAGGAATAGAAAAGTGAATAGTGAAACATGTCCTGGGGAGAGTGGTGGTTCAGGTCCTTGGTAAGTCTTTTGATAGGGAGAGATAAGGAACATTAAAAACCTTTGTCCACACTATGTCCTACCTTCCTGAGGATAGATCCATTTGGCTTTCTCACACTATTTCTTCATTTCTCCAAGCTTCTAACACTAGGACCTTAAGGACCTAGTTGTCCTTAAAGGCAATTGGCCTGGGAGATTGATTGGGACAAATTCTGGTTATCTGTATTCTAAGATTCCTTCTGGTCATGACATTCTTTGTCCTATAATCTAAGTCCCTTCAAAGTCTGATGATCTACTTCCTATATCTTTCCTTAGCATTCTCCTACCTTTGGCATCTCTTTCTCAGCCATCCCAGGGAAGGGAGCTTTGGGAAGGTACAGGAAGGTCTGATTAAGATTTTTGAAGCTGGTTTAAAAAATTAAATCATATTTTGAAAGTATCTGCAAGATTTTGCTGGAGCCCAAAGTACCTTTGAGTGTGAGCCCAGACATCCCCAGCAAACCAGTCACTTGTTCACACCTGTTTTTCAGAACAGTCCCTTTTACAGCCTTGCCGTCAGTCAATTGCAAAGGGCCAATTGATTTGAACCTCTCTCTCCCTAGGTTTGAATTGCTGACATCTCCATTAGCTTCCAGGGCACACCAGGGAGTATTGAACGTGGAAGACAAGAGTACAGAGCACTCAGCTAGAAAGCAGAGTAGGCACTAGTATTTCCAGCAATGTATAGGGGCAGCCAGCCAGCCAGTTCTGGGGATCAAGAACATTCTTCTTGAGTGGAGGAAGGGAGAATTGGGGCACAAAAAATCATGGGACTCATAGTTAGAAGGATTTCTAGTTTGGGACAGAACATTGTCACAGAAAGCATGACACACTCAGACCTCATCCTCTGTGATTGAGCCTACGAAAATGGACATGTGGATAGGATGGTCAGAATCTACAGGAATTTTTCTTTAAAGTAATCTATAACCCATCATGATTAGGGGATAGATTTAAGATCTGGAAGGCTTTAGTTCTCTAGTCATAGGATTATAGAATTGCAAATTTAGAATTGAAAGAGGTTGGTAGAGACTATTGAGTCTAGCTTCCTTATTTTTATAAATGGGGAAAATGAGTAACTTGTCCAAGCTTATTTGGTAATAAGCTAAGAATGGAAGCCAGGTACTCTGACTCTAAATTTGTTGTTTTTTTCTATTATACTCTTTCAATCCTCTCATTTCATCTCTCTATCTATTTATTTTGATAAGACAATTGGGCTTAAGGGACTTATGCAGGGTCACACAACTAGTAAATTTTAAGTATCTAAGGCCAGATTTGAACTCAGATCCTCCTGATTCCAAGGATAGGGTTCTATCCACTGTATCATCTAGCTTCCTCTATCCTCTCATTTTAAAGAAAGAGAAATTGAAGTCCAAAGAGAGGAAGTAATTTGCTAGAAATCACAGAGATTTAGTAGCAGAGTAAGAGTTAAAAACCAGGTTTCCTGATCACCCAACCCAAAGCATTTCATATTATACAGTGACTTCCTCTTGTAATTAAACCCTAAGAAACTGATTTACACCAACCACCCTCACATATATGATAAGTATATGAAACAGAATGTTCATTTGTTCATCAACAAGAACTCTATTTGCTAAATGACCTTGAACAGTCATGCTGGTGTGTATGCTTCCTTTCTCCCGGTGATAGTTTCTTGGGAAATGGAATTATTGTCAGGATGTTGCTTTATCAGAGTCAAAAGAAAGTGAGTTAGATGTT
Organism: Sminthopsis crassicaudata; assembly: GCF_048593235.1. Taxonomy (NCBI): domain Eukaryota; kingdom Metazoa; phylum Chordata; class Mammalia; order Dasyuromorphia; family Dasyuridae; genus Sminthopsis; species Sminthopsis crassicaudata. The sequence continues at coordinate 234,206,581 of NC_133618.1, read as the reverse complement.
CTTAGGAACTATTGTCATAAAAAATGAGCTAGGGCTCCTGGTGAGTTACTCTTACCATAAAACAGCATACAGTATTAGATCTGCAATGGGAATTTGAACAAAAAATGTCCAAATTGAATGGATCTTAGAACAGAGAACAAAGAAAAATCAAGATGGAAAGGTCATCTAATCCCATCCTTTCCTTTTACAGAGAGTTAAATTGAGGCACAGAGGTGGGAACTTTCCAAAGGTATGTGCAAGTCTTACCTTCCCAAAGAAACTGGAAGGAAGACATAGGACACAGTCTACTCTTTTCTTTCTTCTTGAAAGAGCAGAATAAGTCCAGCTATACAATAGGTTCCTTAACAATAAAGTATCTTTATACCTTTTCAGCTTGTCTTATGTTATTCTTCTTCATATACTTTATTTTCTGTCCCTCAATAGGCACCTTACTATCATGCCTTCATGCTTTGCTCATGATACCTCCTTCCCTTTCTTTATTTGCTAAATTCTTGTTCATCCTTTCATTTTTAAAAATTTCCCCTTTCTTTTCAAATATTTTTAAATCCCTGCCACCTTCACACCCTCAATTTAAAAAAGAAAAAGTTAATCCTTGTAGCAAATTGCATAGTTAATCAAAATCAATTCCTGTGTTGGTCACATCCAAAAATCTCTGCCTCTTTCTGCACCTCGAGACTATCACTTTTTTTAAAATTAGGAGATAGGTAACATGCTTCAACATCAGTCCTCTAGAACTGTGTGATAGGTCATTTCATCAATTGTAGGTCTCAAGTCTTTCAAAGTTGTTTGTCCTTATGATGTTGCTGCTATTGTTTAAATTATTCTGGTTCTGCTCAACTCACTCTGCATCAATTCATATGAGTCTTCTTAGGTTTTTCTGAAATCATCACTTTTGTGATTTCTTATAGCATGCTCTATTCAATTACATCTATATGTCAGCATTTGTTCAGTCATTCACTAATCAATGACTATCCCCTTTGTTTCCAATTCTTTGTTTCAACAGAGAGAGCTGCTATAAATGAGTATATATGTGAACCTTTGGAGTATAGGTCTATTACTGGTTTTGCTGGGTCAGAGGATATACACAGCTTAGTGACTTTGACAGCATGGTTCCAAATCGCTTTACAGAATAAATGTCCCAATTCACAACCACACCAAGAGTGCATTAATGGGTTTCATCTGGAGCTTTTATTCATTCTTTAAAGTCCAGATCAAATGCCATCACTTCTAAGAAGTCTTTCTTGATTTCCCTTCAGTAATGACATTCCCCTCATATCTCACATAGTACTTTATTCTGTGGTTATCTAAAGCACTAATCGAATAAGGTGTAAGAGAGCTTTTTGACTTATTCTTCTACTCTTGGAGAAGATGAACACCAACAAAATAATGGATTCGAGCCTCATTTATTTTAGCAAAAGAATTGGAACAAGAATCATTCAGACAACGCAGAAGCAAAGTGAAATATAGCAATCTCTATTATTTAGCAATCCTGAAGTGCTTTATGGTCAAATGGGGGTTAAGGATCAAGCAAGATATTCCAAGAGAAATATCAAGAGAGTTTCCCAAGAGAGAATAATTATCATTATAAGTTTTTACATTTAAGTTTTTATTAGATCCCATTTAAAGTCTTTCTATCATTGTGTGCTAAGTCTTTTGTGGTTTTTGGCATTTCTTTTTAGTGTAGGAAATATATTTGATCTATAAAATATATCGAGTATCTTTCTACTCACCCTTTTGAGACCTAGACATTAGAAAAAACCTAATCCTCAAATAATTTTCCCCAGAGCAAAGAGATAAGGGCTTACTGGACTAAAGAATATAATAAAAGGGAGCTAAACTTTTCTTTTTGGAATAGCAAGATGGTTCGGTAGTTCAGTATACTGCCAAAAGTGGAATCAAGAAGACCAGAGTCCAAATTCAGCTTTTAAACACATACTATCTTTGTAACCCTGAACAAATCATTTAACCCCATTTGCCTCAGTCTCCACATCTGTAAAATGAGCTAGAGAAAGAAATGACAAACCACTCTAGTATTTTTATCAAGAAAACCCCAAATGGAAAATAAAGAGTTTGACATGACTGAAGCAACTGAACAACAAAACCCCTTTTTCACAGGTAAGGCTCTCACAGTAAAAACTCCAGTATGGACAGTGTGCAAGCTTCCAGAGACAAGAGAAACTATGTAGTAGAGAAAAGAAATAATTGCCCTACTCCTTGTGCCCAGAAATGGTTTGTATTCATTAACTTTGTTAATTTTTATATTAGAAGAAGGAGGAACACCAAAATGTGTGCATTGGCTAGCAGCTGTTTTAATGACCATTAAGCTAAGTTTGGTCTTTCAACCAGAATATACAATACAGATATGTGCTTTAATGTAGCACGATGTCCTAGACATAGATTCTGGTGATATGTTTTCAAATCCTGTCTCTGCCATTGTTGCTTGTTTGGTAATGTTATTTTATATCTTTAGCCTCATTTTCTCCCATGTATAAATTAAGAGATAATGATACACTACTTTCCTTCTAGGATCATAACAAGAATTAAGTGAAGTGAAATTATATGTAAGAATATTTGCAGGCAAAAAGTGATATGCAAATATCGCTGCTTGCTTGGACTAGTTCTACTTTCTCTGGTTTTTCTACCTTTATTTTTGTGTCTCTCCAATGCGTCCTTCACAAGGCTACCAAAATGATCCTTCAGATGGACCAATCTGACTGCAACTCTTCCCAGACAAAAACCTTTAGCCACTCCCTAATGCTATCATAAACACGTAAAGCCAATTTCATTTGAGGGATGCATTTAAATACAGGGAATTAAAAAAAAATTAAGCAGACTTCCAGTATCAAGATAGTGGAGCGAGGAAGAAACCCTCTGAAATCTTCCCCAATTCTCCTCCAAACAACTAAAAAACTATCTCAGAATTGATCTGGGGTCAGGGAAATAGCTGGGCAGGAAAATACTGTCTCATCAGGGTGGGAGGGGATCTCAAGGTCTAGAGTAGCAATAGCAGCAGCAACCACCACTGCCTCATAGCAGAAGACCTGCAACAAGGCTCCAAGTTGGGGCACTCCATCAATGAGGCTCTGCCCTTCTGTAAACCAACCATCTGCTTCTAAGCAGGTGAGCAGTCTGTGCAATACAGCAACACAACCTAGGCACCCCATTCCCAGCACAAACCTCCAGCAAGGCTTTGACCCCTTTGCTGACCTGTGGTGAAGTCTATTTAAAGGCTGGATAACAGCTAGACCCTGTCCCTGGAGCCTACCAACAAAACCCTATTTCTACAGAAGATTAGCAACAGGACTCCACTTCTGAAGCAGGCCAGCACTTAAATCCCTTACCTTAGAGAGGTCAACAAGGAGGCTCCACACTCCAGTACAAACAAGAAGGGAAGCCTGCCCTCCACAGAAAGCAAGCAGCTAAGTCCTGAAGCTCAGTGAAAGCCAGAAATAAGACCCAGACCCCCAGCACAAAAAGCCTGGGACAGAGGAGATACCAATCTAGCTCTCATATAAAGATACCAAGACACACACACACAGACACACACACACACGGGGAAAAAAATTAGCAAAAAACAAACAAAAGCTTGATTATAGAAAGGTATTATGGTGATAGGGAAGATAAAAACATAACCTTAGAAGAAGATAATAGTGTCTAAATGACTATACATGAAGATTCAAAGAATAATTTGTTCTCAGACCCCAAAAGAATTCCTGGAATAGCTATTAAAAGGATTTTATAAAAATTAATGGACTACCTGAAAGCCATAATAAAAAAATCTAGACAATATCTTTTAAGAAATATTTAAAAAAACCTCTCTGATATATTAGAACCAGATCCACAAAATAGACATTGAAAGATTCTATTGATTACCATGTGAAAGAGATACCAAAATGAAAACTCCCAGGAATATAGTTAAACTCCATAACTCACAAATCAAGGAGAAAATATTTCAAGCAACTTAAAAGAAACAATCCATATATATATCATAGAGCTAAAGTCAAAATTACAAGGATTTGGCAGCTTCCACATTAAAGAACTGAAGGGCTTAAAATATGATGTACCAGAAGGCAAAAGACTTAGGATTACAACTAAGAGTTACCTAACCAGGTAAAATTGAATATAATCTTTTAGAAGAATGGGGTGGGGGTAGAGAATGAATTTAATGAAATAGAGGACTTTAAAAATTTCTAATTAAAAGTCCAGAGTTGAATAAAAAAGTTAACTTCTAAATACAAGACCCAAGAGAAACATAAAAAGATAAAAAAGGAGAAAGAGAAAAACATAAAAAATTTAATAAGATTAAATTTTATATTTCTATATGACAAAATAATATTGGTAACTCTTAAGAACTTTATTACTATAAGAGTAATTAGAAGGCGTAGACATAGGATATAGATGCAAGATGATTTTGCTGCCATGATACCCCCCCCACCAAAAAAACAAAAAAAACAAAATAAAGGTGTGTGAAAAAGAAAATTTCATTAGAAGAAGGAGGAGAGATGAGATTGAATAGGGTAAATTATTCCCCATAAAAGAGACATAGAAAAACTATTACAGTGGAGGGGAAGTTGGGTAATGTTGATGGTGGGGAGGTAGGGCAAAGTTTAAGCCTCTCATCAAAATTGGCTGAAAGAGGGAATAACATAAGCATCAGTTCAATGTGGAAATCTTATACACCCTATAAAAAAATAAAAAGGGATGGGGACATTAAAAGGGGGAGAGGGAACTGATAACAGACTGGGTATGTTGGGGAAGGCAGTGATCAGAAGTAAAACATTTGTAAAGAGAGAAAGGGAGATAAACAAGTAAAAAATAGCATGGAAATAAATACACAGTTATCATAACTATAAATATGAATGGGATGGACTTACCAATAACAAAAGCAGATAGCAGAAAGTATTAAAAACCAGTCCTACAATATGTTATTTATAAGAAACACATTTAAAGCATAGAGGCACAAACAAGGTAAAGGTAAGGAGCTGTAGCAAAATCTATTATGCTTCAACTGAAGCAAAGAAAATAGTGGAGCAATCATTATCTCAGTCAGATAAAGCAAAAGCAAAAATAGGTCTGATTAAAAGAGATAAATAATGAAATTATATCTTGCTGAAAGGTACCACAGAAAATGAAGTCATATCAATACTAAATATAGATACATCAAATGGTATAGCATCTAAATTTTTGAAGAAGTTGAATAAGTTAGCGAAGGAAATAGATAATAAAAGTATGTTAGAAGGGGGGATCCTTCAAATTTCTCCCCACAGAACTAGATAAACCTAACCAAAAAAATAAACAAGAAAGGCATTAAGAAGGTGAATAAAAATTAAATATGACAAATTTCTGGAGAAAATTGAATGAGAATAAAAACACATATAACCTTTTCTCAGCAGTACATAGTGCCTACACAAAAATTGACCATATATTAGGATATAAACCTTATGCCCAAATGCAGAAAAACAGAAATGATAAATGCATCCTTTCCAGATCATAATGTAATAAAAATTATATTCAATGGTGAACAATGGAAGGAGATGTTAAAATTAATTGGAAATTAAATGATCTAATCCTTAAAAAATGAATCAAAAAAGCTAGCATAGAAGCAATTGGTAATTTCATTAAAGAAAAAGACAATGAGACAACATACCAAAATTTATGGAATGCAGCCAAAGTAATACTTAGAGGAAAATTTACATCTCTACTTTCCTACATTGATAAAGTAGAGGGGAAAAAAAAGATCAATAAATTCGATAGGCAACTATAAAAACTAGAAAAAGAATATTAAAAAACAATTAAACACTAAATTGATAATACTAAAAGTCAAAGTAGAGAGTGATAAAATTGTAAGTAAGAAAACCATTCAACTAACAAATATGAAAAAACCCAATGAAATAGATAAATCATTAGTTAATTTGATTTTAAAAAGGAAAGAAGAAAACCAAATTATTAGTATCAAAAATGAAAAAGATGAATTCACCACCAATAAAAAGAAAACTAAGACAATTGTTAGGAGATATTTTTCCCATTTTACACACCAATAAAATTGAAAATATAAATAAAATGGATGAACAGCTACAAAAATACAAATTACCCAGATTAACAGAAGAGGAAATGAAATACTTAACCCAATCTTAGAAAAAAAAAAAGAAATTGAACAAGCCATCAGTGAACTTCCTAAGAAAAAATCCTCAGGACCAGATGGATTTACAAGCAAATTCCATCAAAGATTTAAAGAACATTTAATCCAATACCATATAAACTATTTGAGAAAATAGGCAAAGAAGGAATCCTGTAAAAATTCTTTTACAACACAAATGTGATGCTGATACTCAAATCAGAAAGTCTAAACAGAAAAAAAATTATAAACCAATTTCCTTAATTAATATTGATGCAAAATCTTAAAATAAAATACCATTAAAGAGATTATAGCAACATATCACATGGGTCACACATTATGGCTATGTGATCCATTATGGCTAGTTGGGATTTAGGCCAGGAATGCAAGATTGGTTCAATAACAGGAAAACTATCATTGTAATTGACCATATCAATAACAAACCCAACAAAATTCATATGATTTATTATCTTAATAGATGCAAGAAAAAGCCTTTGACAAAATACAGCACCTATTCCTATGGAAAACACTAGGAAATAGGAATAAATAGAACTTATCTTAAAATGATAAGGAAAATTTATCTAAAACCATCAGCAAACATTATCTGATATAGACATAAACTAGAAGCCTTCCCAATACAAATTGGGGTGAAACCAGGATGCCCATTATCATCTCTATTATTCAATATTGCACTAGAAATGTTAGCTATCACAATAAGAGAAGAAAAATAAATTAAAAGAATTAGAATAGGCAATAAGGAAACAAAGGTGTCACTATTTGTAGATGATATAGTTATACTTAGAAAATCCTGAAAAATTGATTAAAACACTACTTGAAATTATTTACAATTTTAGCAAAGTTCCAGCATGTAAAAGGCTAGAATTGATCAATACACTTGGATAATGAAGCACATGAGACTAAATGCCAATTGGACAGTTCCCTATTAACTTGTTTGAAGGTTGACTCTCCCCACAGTCAGTGCAGACTCTATGTGGTGTAACAAACAGGAATTGTACATGCAAATAGTGATATAACAAACAATATAAATCAACACGGTTTTGTAAAAGATTTCCAGAAGTCCTAGAAGGAGGGTATATAAACATCAGTCACACATATGCCAAGCAACCAAGAGATAGTCCAAAACCAATCTATTGTCCATTGCTTCACGTGTTAGGGAATCCAATGATCCCCACAAGTTTTTGAAGTCCCATATCAGTCTGTTTATATGTTGGGAATCCAATGATCCCTACAGGTTTTGAAGTCCCACAACAGTCTTATGATGCCTCAGAGAATCCAATGATTCCTGAGGACTTTCAGTCTTACAATAGTCTTATGATGCCTCAGAGAATCCAATGATTCCTGAGGACTTTCAGTCCTACAATAATCTTATAATGCCTCAGAGAATCCAATGATTCCTGAGGACTTTCAAGTCCTACAACAGTCTTATCATGTCTCAGAGAATCCAATGATTTCTGAGGATTTTCAAGTCCAACAGTTTTTGATGTCCATGAGTCAAACACCATAACTGCCAGGTTCTTTCAGTGGTGGGCACAGTCAGCAATGGAACCACCCAATGTTTCTTGGGTCTTCTCCTTCGTTTCAAGGGTCTGTTCCGTCTCTCTCTGATGGATAAGGCGAATACGGCTCGTTGGCACCCATCTGATTCCTTCTCCATCTGTGGAAATACAAGCAAACCCTCTCCCCCAAGCAGTTAACCTATCTGGTCCCTTCCATTCACCTCTTTCTGGGTCTCTCCACATCACCTGGTGATTATCTAAAGACAGTGGAGCTGCTCTCACTGGACACTGCCCTTCCGATGGGTTATAAAACTTGTCTGCCAGAGCCAGTGCATCTTTGTCAAAAATTTAAAAATTAATGGTATAGAGAACTAAATTTAGAAGTTCTCTAGGGTTACCCATGGCTCCCCCTTTCTTTTGTTTTTGGAGGAGTGTCTTAATATCTCTGTTTCTTCTCTCTACTATTGCCTGACCTTGAGGATTAAAGGGTATGCCCGTGGTATGTACAATCTTATACTGTGCACAAAAGTATGTAAAATGTTTAGACGTATATGCAGGTCCATTGTCTGTTTTTATTGCTTGTGGCACACCCATAATTGCAAATGCTTGTATAAGGAATTCAGTGACTGCTTGGGCTGTCTCTTTTGCTGCTGGCCTTGCAAATGTGAATCCTGAAAAAGTGTCTCACAAAGTGGATAAAAGATAGAAGACCAAAAGATTTATAATGGGTCACATCCATTTGCCAAATTTCATTAGGTCTCAAACCACGAGGATTCTTCCCTGGAGGGAGTGTAGGAGCATGGAAAGGAAGGCAAGCTGTACAGGCTTTTACTATGCTTCTAGCTTCTTCTCTTGTTATTCCAAATTGTAAACGTAAAGCTCGGGCAGCCTGATGATATTTAGAATGAGATTCTTGTGCTTCTTGAAATAAAGGAGTACTGGCCAACATGTTTAGAAGGCTATCTGCCTTTGAATTACCATCAAAAAACCTTCAAACAAGTTAATAGGGAACTGTCCAATTGGCAATTATTCTCACGTGCTTCATTATCCAAGTGCATTGCTCAGTTCTAGCCCTTTACAGGATATAAAATAAGTACACATGAATCATTAGCATATCTATATATTATCAAAAAAAATCCAGCTGCAAGAGATAGAAGGAGAAATTCCATTTAAAATTAATTGTAGACAATATAAAATACTTGGTAGTCTATCTGCCAAGACAAAGCCAGGAATTAAATGAATACAAGTATAAAACATTTTTTTCACACAAATAAAATCAGATCTAAACAATTGGAAAATATTAATTGTTCATACGGAGGCCAAGCCAATATAATAAAATTACAATTCTACCTAAATTAATCTATTTGTTCAGTGCCATACCAATCAGACTACCAAAAAATTATTTTGTAGTTAGAAAAAAGAACAAAACTCATCTGAAAGAATAAAAGCTAACATATATCAAGAGAATCAATGGAAAAAATTATGAAAGAAGGTGGTCAAGCCAAACCAGATCTCAACTGCATTATAAAGTGGTAATTACCAAAACAATCTTGTATTGGCTTATCAAATAGAATGGTAGATCAATGAAATACAAATAGTACAAATTGTAGGTGCAAATTACATTATAGTAATCTAGTATAAAACAAGCCCAAACATTCAAGTTTTAGAACAAAAACTCATTATTTGATAAAATCTACTGGGAAAACTGGAAAACAATATGGCAGAAATTGAATATTAAGATAAAGTCAAAATGGACACATTATTTACACCTAAAGCATGATGCCATACACAATTAGAAGAGCATGAAATAGTTCATCTATCAGATTTATGGATAAGGGAAGAATTTAGAACCAAAAAAGATATAGATAGCATTACAAAATGTAAAATAAATTATTATAGTTATATACAATTAAAAAGGTTTTGGAGAAATAAAGCCAATGCAATCAAAATTATAAGTAAGGAAAGCACAAATTGGGGAAAATATTTGCAACAAATATTTCTGGTAAAAGTCTCATTTCTCAAATATATAGAGAACTGAGTCAAATGTATAAAAAATACAAGTCTTTCCCCAATTGAGAGGTAGTCAAAAGATATGAACAGGCAGTCTTCAAATAAAGAAATCAAAGTAATCTAAAGATATATGAAAAAAAAAAGTCCTAAATCACTGTTGATCAGAGAAATGCAAATTAAAACAACTCTGATGTTCCACCTCACATCTCAGAGTAGCTTGTATGACTAACAAGAAAAATGCTGGATGTAGAAGAGATGTAGGAAAACTGGGATACTAATGCACAGTTGGTGGACTTGTGAACTGACTCGTACATTCTGGAGAGCAATTTGGAATTATGCCCAAAGGGCTATAAAACTGTGCATAGCCTTTGATCCCCTGATATCATTGCTAAATTTATATCCTGAATACATTCAAAAAAGAGAAAGGGACCTATTTATACAAAAATATTTATAGCAGCTCTTTTTGGAATTGGAAATCAAAGGGATGTCCATCAATTGGGGAAGATTGGCTAAATCATCTGTAGTATATGATTGTAATGGAATATTACTGTGTTGTAAGAAATGACACACAGGATGATTTCAGAAATAATTGGAAAAACTTATATGAACTGAAGCATAGTGAAGTGAATAGAACCAAAAGAGCATTGTATACAGTGACAGTAATATTGTTTGATAAAGAATTGTGAATAATTTAGCTATTCTCAGCAATACATTGATCTCAAAGGACTAATGAGGAAGCAGCCTATCTGCCTCATGAGAAAAAACTGATGTTGATTGAATACAAACTGAAGCATGCTATTTTTTATTTACTTGCTTTCTTCTTTCTTTTATTTGAGTCTTCTTGTACAAAATGACTACTATAAAAATGTTTTACATATTTGCACATGTGTAATCTATATCTGATAACTTACCATCTTGAGATGGGGGAGAAGGGAGATAAGTAGGGAGAGGAGAGAATTGGAACCCAAAACTTTAAATAAAAATGTTTAAATTTGTAATAATTTTTAAGGTCAACATTACTTGAGTGTTTAATCATAAGCACCTAAAGGCAGCAAGAGAGCACAGTGGATAAAATGGTAAGTATGGATGGAATTAGGAAGACTTAAGTTCAAATCTACCCTCAAAAATTTTCTAGCTATATGAAAAATTCACTTGACCCCTACTTTTTTAGTTTTCTCACCTATAAAAATGGAGACAATAATAAATATCTGCCTTATAGGGTTGTTATGAATGAGATAATGTTTGTAAAGTGCTTAGTACAGTGTCAGGCACATAGCAGGCATTTTATAAATGCTTATTTTCTTCATAAGGGACATTATTTTTATTTCAAACAATCTAAAGAAATAAAAATTTAAACATAATTGAAGAATTAGCAACTAAACTTTATTTTAAAAATACAAAAGAAACAAAATCTCATTTTTTTATACATTAAGTTGTGTTTAAGTAAACATGCCACACTATGTGCACACACTTGTGCTTCCTATAGAATGAAAGCCAAACTGTTTATTCTGGCATTCTAGGCCCTACACAATTTGGCTCTCAGCTACATTTATAGTCTTCTTTTAGTCTATTGCCCTCTCTTCAGTCTTTTTGCAGTCACAGAGGTTGATCCCAGACCTTGAATGCAGCACTTCCTCATTATCTCTGCTTCTTTCAGTCATCTCAGATATCATATCCTATGTGAAATCTTTCCTGACTCCCCAGATGAAAGTGATTTTTTTCACCTTCAATTTTCCTTCTTCTTTACTTTCATCATATTTTACATACATATATGTGTGTGTGTGTGTGTATTTGTGTGTTTTGCACTCCAAATTCAAAGTTAAATATAACCTCATAAAGAGCAGGGGGCTGTGTCATTTTTCAACTTTGCATTCATAGCAATTTACAAAGGGAGTTGTGCATAGTAGGTGCTTAATAATGTTTGTGAAATGATCTTCAATAAACATGAGCCATTGTTGCTATTATTTGGCTCATTGGTAATTGAAGGTAACATAATTAAATATTGAACATTAAAAAGCAACAAACCTATTGGCAGGGAACATTCCAAAGCCACAGAATGGAATTTCATTTCAGTCAAAATTAATGGCACATTTATTAACATTCGGGGCTCTGGGTTATTGCCCCTAAACCATTTCTTTTTTGTGTTGGTTCCTCTGGCCAGGGGCAGCCATTAGCCAGTTTGTAAACATCTCTAAAAACCACATTATCTTGCCTCTGAGTGCCCCAAGGGAATTAAGGATCCACAACATCATTGCCCTGGGGGCTATTAAACTGTTCCATCAGGCTGGGCACTGAACCATGAACTAGGATGAACTGGACTGGGTTGGGGAGGCACTGTGGAAGGACTGGCAAGGCATGCCCAGGAGGATGGGGAGGAGTCACTTGTATATGATAAATAATGTTTTATTTTTGCTTCAGGCATTCCCCAAATAACTTTTTGTTTGACTGAATTCAACCAATTCCACAAATATTTATTAAGCACTGATTCTATACTAAACTTTGCTAAGGGTATAGCAATATGTATACTTCTTGTCTTCAAGAAATAGAACCAAGGATTGATAGACCTCTTAGGGAACTTAGAATGTAGACTATCAAAGCTGGTAATACCTTTGGATCATACAAGTTAAAAGCCAGAAAAGACCTTAAAACAGAGAATGTAGATTATTAAAAAATCAGAAAGGACCCACAGCACATAAAATGTCAGACACATGAAGGACCTTATAATATAAAGTCTTAAAACTGGAAGGGACCTTAGAACAAAGCACAAATGTAATGAAATCTAGAAGAAATCTCAGTATACAAGAGGTTGTCTAGAGCTGGCTGGGACTTTAGAAATCATGTTGTCCAACATCATTTGATAGAAGAAATTTACAGTATTTTCAAATTGTATATATTCATGCCAAGAAATTAAATATAGTTTAAAAATGCAAATCTGTACACAAGATGTGAATGAAAATAGCTAATATAGTTTCAGCACTGGTCTTCCACGGGTCTCATTGCTTTCCTCACAGTCAGAACATAATAGTGCTGTTATAGACTTTGGGAAGGGTGTTTTCAAGCTGGGAAACATGCTTGCATATTAAGAGATTAAAAACAAAATCCATTTGCCTCTGCGGCATTTAAAGGTTTATGTTTAGGGAAATGATGTTTCTCAGCTCTCTAAGCTTAGATGAACTGACAAACCAGACAGAAATCCCAAACCATTTGCCTAGCCTTGAAATCCAGAAGAGGATGTGGTCAGATATTTTCCTTAGTCCAAGAGACTCTTAGGCAGAGTTGTTAAATGGACAGTCCATGGACCCCATGCAGACAACACTCTCAGGTGCTGCCTGAACCAGATTAAAATACAATTAGGAAATATTTAACCAAATAAATAAAAATACAATAAAACATTATCTTTTTAAAATAAGTCAATACATGGCCCATAAAGATCCTTATATATAGATTAAGGAGCTCTCTATTTTGAGTTTAACTTCAGTGCCCTAAGACAATGTCCCAGGTTGTTTAAACTTTTGGACAAAGCTTAAGGGGAAAAGTGAACAGGTGAAAATATGGAATCATAGAATTTCAGAGCTGAAAGAGATCTTAAAGGACAGTTCAGCCTGAACAGAAATACTCTCTACAACATCCTTGATAGGTATCCATCAAATCTCTACTTGTTAGGTCTTTACCTCCAGTGGCAGGAAACTCACTACTTCCTAAAATCAACTGATTCTACTTCTAGAAAGCTTTTATGGTTAAGAAGTTTTTTCCTTTCATTAAGCCTACGTGTGCTTCTTTGTAGAATATCTAGAGCTTTCATGATACTGAATTGATTGAATTGATTCACATCATCTAAGAAAGCATTTATTATCTGTATGTAAACCTTATATTAACTTTAGAGATAAATGTGGCACAAAAGGATAAAACGTTTCCCCATGTACATTAAAGTGATAAAACGGACTAGAATGAGCTCTACAGGTTGTGACTAAGAAAGAACTTTTCATTTTGTGATGCTAAGTGTCTGACCTTTGATAATGGCCTCATTAGTGAGAATACTTTTAAAAACTTGGTTTGTTTTGCTGGTAAACACCAGAATTGCAAGGTCCTTACGATGTAGAATATAAAATGTCAGATCTAGAAGGGACATTTGAAATCATCTTTTCCCCCATTATTTTATAGAGGAAAAGATTCGAACTATCTGAGAGCACACAGAGAGGAATCACTTCTAGTTTGGGGCCTGGGGTGAAGGAGACAGACTGATGAGAGAAGGCTGGGCACAGCAGACGGCACTGGAGCCAGGCCCTTACAGGGTGCTGGAAGTTCAGCAAGCTGGGGTGGGCAGGCAAAGCATTTCAGTTATATAAGAGGGGGCCTCGACCAAAGGCCAGAGAGAGGAAGCTCTTTGACATGTTTGGAAGACAGTGAATCGTTCTGTTTACCTGATGTATTAAGTAAGGAAAAGAGAGGGGGGGGACAAAACGTAGGGCTGGTTCAGGCCGTCCTGTCTGAATGCGGGACTAGGGGTCTGACTGCTTCGTTGGCCTGTTATTATATTTCTCAGAGCAGCTTTGGAGAAGGAGCAACCAGTAGGTTAGCACAGTTGAGGGCACAGTGTAGTGGAAAGCGCTTCACTTGGGAGTCTGGTGATGGGGCTGGAGTCTCATCTGGGCTACTTACGGGCAAGTTACATCCCCTCACAAACGATCCTCTCTGCATCTAGGAAGTGACAAAATCACACGGAACAACCTACAACATCCTTTTCATCTCCCCCATTCTGTGATTTCTGTGAATGGAACTGAGCATCTTCCCCCCACCCCCATCCCTGCAGAAAAACCACCATGCGCTCTCCTTTCCATACGGCCAGGCAAGAGTTAATGCGGCCCTCGATCTCTCTTCCATCCTGGAGGTGGCGCTATTCGGCCTCTCTTGCCTGCTCAACTTCCCAGGCTTTTCCAAACAAGTGCGGGACAGAATTGCAGGCAATAGCCGAGGCTCAGACCAGACTTGTTGATCTCCGCGAAGAGGTGGCAGGAGGAAAGCCGAGAGAGGAAGTCGAGCAGCCCGGATTGAGTGCCCCCAGCAAGCCTGCAGCTTCGTTTCTCCTCTTGCCTTTCCCCCTCAATTGCATTTCCTCTTACAGCTACACACACAAGCAGACACACACACATCCACATCCACTCCAGCGGTCACACACTCACCAGACCCAGACTCGAATACCGAAGATTAAAGACGCGTTTGCAGCCGGGATTGGGCGGAGGGGAAAGCAGCGAGCCGCTGCCCAGCGAAGGGAGAGAGGCCTGGCACAGCCCTGGCCCCCGGGCTGGGGGCGAGCTCCGCCCGACCGGCTCCCACCAGCGCGGGGGGCCGGCAGGGGCTATGCCAGGGCCCTGGCGACCGGAGGCTGCCGCTGAAGAGGTAGGGAGCCGAGCCGAGGCTGAGCAAAGGATGAAAGGCGGGTGGTGGCAGGGTGGTGGGTGGTGGGGGGAGATTTCTGCTGGAAGCCAGGACGCTGCCGGGCGGCAGGGTGGGGGGCGGATTGTGTGTGTGTGTGTGTGTGTGTGTGTGTGTGTGTGTGTGTGTGTGTGTGTGTGTATGTGTGTGTGTGTGTGTGTGGACGCTTTCCTTCTATCCTATCTCCGTTCCCAGTCCAGCGCAGCCTCCCGGGCCGCGGCTCCCGAACACTGACCAGGGACTGGGGGACAAGGGGAGGGGGACAGGGAGGAGCTGACTCGCTGATTAACCCGAGTCTCGAGCTCTGCTCTGGATGTGGAGGGCGATTGAGGGGGAGGGAGGGAGAAGGAAAGGAGGAAACCTGCGGGAGCCTGGGGCGGGGGGAGGGGAACACCACCATTCCCAAACAGCTGGGAGCTCGGGGCATGGATGGGTCGAGACAGTCGGGGTCAGAGAGTCTTCCCCTTCCCCAGGGTGCGCGGGAAGAAAGAGGACGGAGAGGAGGAGAAAAACATTTGAAAGATCAGAAAATACAGCCCAATTCCCCGCCTTCCTCTCCCTCCACCTCCCGTCCCCCCCCCCCCCCCCAAGCTCGGGGAAACGCGCAGAACCAGAGTTATAAAAAGCATCTGCAGGAGGGAAAAAGAGGAGGAGGAGTGATCCGCGGAGGTGGGAGGGAAAGAAAAAGGAAGGGAAACGAGGCTGGCCTGGGAGGACTCCTGCTCCCTCTCTCCCACCCCGATGTGTCTGTGTGTTTGTCTGTGTGTCTGTGCGTCTGTAACTAGACATCAGAGGTCCAAGATCTTCTGACTCTCATTGCCCTCTGGCCAGGTCACTCTTGGGCTGGGGCTGCGCCCCCAGAGTTTAGAGGTCATTGAGGATGGGAAAGGTGCGAGAGTTAGAGACTTTAGGGGTCTCGGGGGCTGTGGGGCGTGTTCCCTTCGAGGAAAATGTGGGGCCCGGAGACCTAACAAACCAGCTGTTCGAATACTCCGTGCACCCACAGGCCCCGTTTAGTTTCTTCTCGCTTACTGTCCCCGCTTTATCTCTAGACGAATGAGAAAGGGAGGGAGGAAAGCCCCAAAGCAATCTACTCTCTTATCATATAGTATTTATTGGAGCAAAAATTGAAACTATTTAAAACACACACACACAAAGTTTTTCCTTTTACAGGCCCCTGACGCTTTTCTCAGGCTCTGATGGAAGCCCCCAGTCATTAGGTTCAGCACTTCGACGGGGCGGACAGCGCCCCTGAGCTGAATCTGCTGCTTTGCCCAGAGCCGAAGGGTTTCTTTCCGAGTTCTGGGGCACTTACTCGAACCTCCTCCACCCCCTCTTCTTCGGGATCCGGGCCACCGACTAGAGGCTGAGCGTACCGCCTCAATCTCCCCTCCCCCTCAGCTCTCGATAGGGATAGAAGGAAGGAGGCGGGCTTCAGCACTAACAGGAGGGACAGCGCTCTGGTCGCTCCGCCTTCAGCCCAGAGCCTCTTAGCCCTGAGGCTCAGGCTTGCTGCTGACTGGGTGGACAGAGCGGCCCCGGGACCTACAGACTGTGGGAGGGAGGGAGGGGGCGTCTCTGGCTGGGCTGGGGGTTCAGGCCGCCCCTGCCCAGGCGCAATGAATTCGATCCCTGTTCCTGTCTTGCAGCTGTCGGGATGGAGGTGAAGGGGGACTCATGAGGAGGAGCCACCGCTGACAAAGACCTCCCTCCAGGGGGCTGGCTCCAGCTCTCCCAGCCCCCCTCCCAGTCGCGGGTCGGACTTATTGATCTATTTACTTGGGTCAAGGGGGGGCGGGAGGGAGGGCGAGTGGCGGCGGCCGAACCCGCGATGCCGTCGGGCATGACGAAGCATGGCTCCCGTTCCACCACCTCCCTGCCGCCGGACCCTATGGAGATCATCCGGAGCAAGGCATGTTCCCGTCGAGTCAAACTGAACGTCGGGGGACTGGCCCACGAGGTCCTGTGGCGGACTCTGGACCGCCTGCCCCGCACACGGCTGGGTCGACTTAGAGACTGTAACACTCACGACTCGCTCATGGACGTCTGCGATGATTACAGCCTGGACGGCAATGAATACTTCTTCGACCGTCACCCGGGAGCCTTCACGTCCATTCTGAACTTCTACCGCACTGGCAAGCTGCACATGATGGAAGAGATGTGTGCGCTCTCCTTCAGCCAAGAGCTGGACTACTGGGGCATCGATGAAATATACCTGGAGTCTTGCTGTCAGGCAAGGTACCACCAGAAAAAAGAGCAAATGAATGAGGAGCTGAAGAGGGAGGCAGAGACTCTGCGGGAGCGAGAGGGAGAGGAGTTCGACAACACATGCTGTGCTGAGAAGAGGAAGAAGTTATGGGACCTGCTGGAGAAGCCCAACTCCTCTGTAGCTGCTAAGGTAAGCCTGGGCTAAGTGGAGTCTCTCTTCCTGGGGGAAAAGCCTTGACCAAAAGGAGAGGAGAGCAGTCTCAGAGACTCTCTTGAGAAACTTCATGGTCGTGAGAAGCGACACTGTTACTTGAGAAGCAGGTGGGAATGGGCAGCAGAAACAACAGCCTCATCCTTTTCGAGGCTGAGCTTTTTCTCAATCACCCACTAGTAGGTGGTAAGGCTTCTCCCCACTCCCCCATATCAGCCATCACATTGGCTTTCTAAGTCCGAGCTGAAAAAGAATGTTCTTTCCTAAAACTTACTGAGAAAAGTAAAGGAAGTAGGGTGAGGAGTGAAGCACTGTCTAAAATGGTTTACTCCCTTGGGATTTCTTGCTCCAAAGAAGCAGTAGCCCACCTTAGGGTTAGTTCTTATTTTCATTTCTTGCTCTTATGCACTGCCCCCTTTGTTTCTTTGGCTGTGACCATAATCCAGTAGCAGGTCTTGGGAAGTTCATGCCTAAAAAGCCTCCAGTAAGGTGCTTACTTCGGCTCAATGGATTTATCTTACTATTTCAAGGTATGAGGTAGAGGGTTCCCTTTAGATTCTGACTTGCCAATAAATCTCTAAATTTCTTATCATTTTGTGCTTTTCATTCTCAGAATGAGAGAGGGGAGAGGAGAGGTATCTTCCTATCTTGGTTAGGGTCAGCATCTGTCAGAGGTTGTTGAGCACTTGGGTTTACTGGAGGCATCTTGGGTTAATCCTCTTGTGACCTCTATGTGTTCCTGGGAGAGAACTGGTTATCTTCATTCCTGATAAATTTCTGTTGTGGAATTTACTCTAGCCAGGGTTAGTCTGGAAGAAGGAGGATGTTAAGGCTGTTCCTGGGTTGACCCACCAGATAGGGGAATCCCCACCCCCTCGGTGCTCTCTCTCCTTCCTTCCCTCCCTCCCTCCCTTTCTTTCTCACTCTCCCTCCATCTCTCTCTCTCTCCTCCCTCTCTTTCTCTCCCTCTCTCCCTTCATCTCTCTCTTCCTCTCTTCTTCCCTCCCTCCCTTTCTCCCTCTCTCTCTCCCATCCATCTCTATCCCAATTCTCTTTTCTTCCTACCTCTCTATCCTTCATTCTCTAATCCAGTATGTGAAGATTTCAGAAATTTAGTGTAAAATCTGGGAAACTGCATGGTGGGAGAAAACAAGAGACTAGCCTTGTGCCATTGAGAGGGAAATGGCTCTGATGAAGCTAAGCTTTCTTTCTGATATTAGGCCAGGTTCTACCCTTTTGTTGAGCAGCTGAAACTGTTCATGGATGACCAGAGAAGGGGATCCGGGATATTTTGTTATCATGGAGATGAACTGAAGCAGAAACCCCCTTGCTGCCAAATCCATTAGAGGTGACAACTGCTGATGATTTCCACCAGTAGGGTCAGTCCCACTGAGCCAATGTTGTTTGGAGTTTGTAAGTAGCCACTATTACAGCAAGATCTTACTTTTTGGAGAACCACAGAATCTCAGAGTTGGAAGAGGCCTCAGAGACTATGCCTGAACAGGAGTCCCTGCTACCAAATATTGATAGGCTGAGCAAAAACATAAAGGTCTTCAGTGGGGGATGAGGGGGAGAGGAAAGGGAAGGGAAGGGATAGTACTACTACTTCCCAAGAAAGTCCAGTCTACTTTTGGAGTAGTCTGATAAGTCAACAGGAAGTTTTTTCCCTGACATCAAGCCTAATTCTGCCCTCTTTAGTCAAGCAGAATGAGTCTAATCCATCTCCCATGTGAAAGATCTTCAAATATATAAAAATAGCTATGATGTATATCATAAATTTTCTTTTTCCCAGGATAAATTTCCCCAGTAACTTTGACCAATATTCATTTAGCCTGATCTGCCCTCTCATCCTAAGAGTCATATAGGAAGTTTAATTCTAAAAATTCTGATAGGCCATTCCAATTTATTCTTTTCAAAGTTTAGAATAATAACAAATATCTGATACCAGGGCCATCCTGAAGCAAGAAGGAAAAGGAGGGGAGTTACCTTGAGTGTCCAGGATCCAATACTGCTGGAAATCATTAACAAGGCAACCAAATATTTTGACACCACTGTATGGTTGTCATCAAGTCAGTTCATCTCTCTGAGCCTGGATTTCCTCATCTGTAGAATGAAGACAATAATACTCACACCACCTACCTCAAGGTTATTTTGAAGAATGTTCCAGATGTAATTTCAACTCACTGGTCAGAAGCATCTTCCTAATATATGAAGAATCTTTGGGAATCATAGAAATGTAAGAAGGACAAGTTGGAAAAGACTTCAGTGATCATTTAGTTCAACTTCCCCATTTTATAGATGAGAAAACTGTTCAGAGAGGAGACAGGTCTTGTTTAAAGACATATTTTACATACACACATATAAGCTAGTGGTAGAATAGATACAAGAACTTATATTTTCTGACACACAGTCTAGTGCTCTTTTCTGTATGTCATGATGGTTCTCACTATAAAGATGTCTATTTTCCTGCATGCTTTCTCAGCCTCTTCAGTCCAACATAATAATTTCATCTTTCTTCCCATTTTAAGGAAATGGCCCCAACCCCTTCTGCCATCCTCCTGTGTGACCTTGTACAATCTACTGCCTCTCCTCAGATAATAGTTTCTTCCTATATAAAAAGCAGGGATTGAACTCAGTTCTATAAGGTCTCTTTTAGCTCTAAAATTCTGTGATCAGTCAGCAGCAATTAGGGTCCTCAAGGTGTTTCCTTGCCAATCTCAGGCTGGTCCTTAAGCAGTGTCAAGGCAGATTCCTACTGTCATTATTCACTGCTGCTTTACTGACTGCCGTTGTCTTCAGGATAATGATGCTGTGTTTGCCAATTTTTCGGTGTCTCACATCTTCAAAGTATTTGACCTGTTATCAAAGAGCTGCTAAAAATAACAGGTAATATTTCACTAATTGCTCTCTTCCTGTCCTCCTTGCAGAACATGAGATACTAGGTTACTTGGGTTCTATCCCCATGGTTGTCTGGTTTTCTCCCCAATTTCACTATCCTTAGCCACTGCCAATTCAGTCCTCTTGTTGTCTGACACAATTATTATGGAAGTAGCCCATTCTGAACTCCTTTCCCATAAAATAGAAGCAAAAATAGAAAGAAAGGGGAGGAATGTTTGACAAATCTTCTCTCTTTCATCACATCTCTAATTCCTATTACCTCTTGTAATGGAGCAGTTTTGTGTTTTATTTCCTGTGGTCTATGAATATATTTGCACATCTTTTTGCTATTCTTTGAAATATTTGTTATAATTTTATTTACCATTTCCCTCCTGCTTCTGTAATTCTTATTTTGGCTCTTATATCTACTTATTCCTGGGACTTACCAATCCCTCCAGTAATGGGAGCATGTTAGTGTTTATACTATAGCTCCAGAACCTATTTTGGGCCATCTTTTGAACCAATAGGAATGGCTCCTCATTCCCTCTGGGATCTATGTTGCCTTTTCTTTTCATGGGATGTAGTTGAAGTCTTTAGCATTATACTGGAATCAGGACTCCTGGGTTTCATAGCAATTTCAGTCATTAAATAGTTCTATCATCTTGAGCACATTATATTTCCTTATTTGAGCTTCAAATTTCTCCTCTGTAAAATGAAACAATTAGATACAATAAGTAATCAATAAACATTTTCAATCAATAAACATTGATTCAATATCAACTATGTGCCAAGCACTGTACTAAATGCTGGAAATACAAAAAAGTATGGTGGCATTGAGAGGGAAGACAATGGCAGCTGACATGGTTAAATGACAAATTACATTTTGAGATCTACCTCTAGATTCTGTCTTACTAGTTGGAGACTAGTAGATTATTCAGTCATTTCTTCTGGAAAAAAGAGATAATGGACAGAAATCACATGGATGGAATGTTGTTCAAAGACGGCAGAAAAATGAGTCAGTATCTGTGGATTATACCAGGAAGAGGCTGGCTACAAGAAATCGCCTTACACTGGGGATCCACTCAGATATTCAATTTTCCTAGAGATCAGCTGAAACCTTTATAGAGACCAATGAATATTATTATTCTTCAAAAAATTATTATTTTTAGTTTCTGTGGATACCTCCTCCACCAATGTAGCCTCTCCATTCCTTCATCCACCAATCACTTCACAAGCACTTATCAAACACCTAGTCTGTTCCATGTATGGTGCTACAAAGACAAAAATGAAATATTTCCTGACTTTTACAGAGCTTGCATTCTATCATATGTTGGTGACAAAAATAAGCTACTCTCCTAATACTAGATCTTGTTCAGCATAGTGCAGTGGGAAACACATTCTTCTTTAAGTTAAAACAATTCCAAGTTCAGTTCTAATATGGCAGTTTGATTTTGGGTAAATCCTTTAACCTTTCTGAGTCGTCATTTCCTCAACTCCAGAATGGGGATATTAATATTTGCATTACATATCTCACTTGGGTGTTGTAAAGAATGTTCTACATTGACTTAGATGCACAATAAATGTATGAATTATTATTCCCACTGTGTCATGGTGAAGTAGTCTCCTCCTCTAGGTTGAGCCCTTCAAGAAGATAAGCTCCACATGCTAGTCGAAGACATTATAGGACCAGTTCATGAGAGAAGATGATATTCTCGAGAACTGGGAAATTAAGAAGAAATAGGTGCCCAGTGGAAGACTATTCTTAGTTGAGAGTTATGGGTCCAAATTCCTAATCCAGTTTAATCTCTGTCAATATTTTCTTCTGCTATTATTCTTTTAATCACTGGGCAACTCAATGACCAGTTTCTAAACCTCTCAAAGTGGGAGAGACAACAGTTGTGATGGATTGTCTATGAAGATGTCAATAGGGGCATTTCAATTTCTTAGCTTTTAGTGGATCTGGAGATGACTCAAATGTAACTCCTGGGAACAGGTGTATCGTGGAGAACCCTTCTGTTCCCAGGAAGCTGCTAACAATCTCATGGCAACCAAGGAAAAGGACTTTGGTTCAGTTAAAGAAACTTCAATTAGAGGCAGCTGTTAATGGAATGGACTGCTTCAGGAGGTAGTGAGTTCTCTGTCATTTGAAGTACAGAGGATTATAGAATTGGAGTCAGAATGGAGAGGAGAGACCATTTAGTCCAGCCCTCTTACAGATGACAAAGCTAAGAGGAGGGGGAAGGGGAAATAACTTGTCACACCATTATTGAGCAGTAAGGCTGAAATTTAAACCAGGCTCTTCTGATTCCAATTCCAGATACTAGCCTTCTGTGTATTGGTCAATAACCCCTTGTTAAGATTTGTGTTTTAGTTAGAAATTGTAGTAAAAGCAGTGCATTGTGAGGAAGATTCACTGAATCTTGAAGCAAGAGACCAGAGTTCCAATCTTGGTTCTGCCTCTTGCTGGCTGTATAACTGTGAGCAAATCGATGAACTTCTCTGAATTTCAGTTTTCTTATTTGCAAGCTAGGAATAAACACAGGGATGTTAGGAGATTTATAAAGCTTGAAGAACTCTATAAATATGACACATTAATGTGAGCCTAACTCAATAACAATTAAATTATTACCTCTAAAGTCCCTCCTAAATCTAAAGTTATATGTTTTTCCAAAGTCTGTGACCAGAGGATGTGGCTAAGGTAGTTTCTGACATGGATGAGTTATATACCATGAACCAAATCCAGATTGGGAAAGAAGTTTACCAGATAGTTATGGCTGATTCTTTCCTTTTTTTCCTTGTCTCCCCACTCTAATGAAAGTGATCTCTCTTTTATTAAATTCCTCAAAATTTCTGGTTTTTATCTTGTTTTGCTTTATATTAAAATTATTTGTGTACTTTTCCTTCTCCCAATTAGATAGTTAGAAAATAAATTAGAATTTGGCTCCTCGAGAGCAAGACTTGTGGCATATCTATTTTTTGTATCCCTAGTATGTAGCATGCAGGGATAGATTCTAGACCTGTGATTTTATTGGAATAGGGAGCTCCTGATGAGATCATATTTATAATGTGCTTAACATAGTGCCTGGCACATAATAGGTACTTAATAAATGCTTGTTTCCATCTACCAATGGCAGGTCAGCATCTTTCTCAGGTCTAGTTTCAGTGAGCTATCTAGAGATTGCCTGGCCAGGGTGTATCAGAGGTAAGACTTGAACCTAGATCTTAATGGGGCACATAATTCAATGGGCATTTGTTGAATTGAAATTCTTTGGAATCTTCCATTTTTCAAGCATAAGGTCCACTGCTTGAATAGTTCTTTGTTATGGGAATGGGAAGCTGGGGGACAGTGTAGGGTAGGGGAGAGAGCATACCATACATAACTTTAGGAGACCTGGCTTTGATATGTAGTTCTTCTATTTGTTAGCTGTATGAACTTGGTTAAGTCATTTAACTTGCTATTTAACCCATTGACTATATATATAATCATGGCTGAGTCACAGTGAGGGAAGCAATAGTTCCTTTGTATTCTGCCCTTATACAGCAACATATTCAGCATATTCAGTTCTGAGCACCATGTTTTAGGAGAGCACATTGATAATCTGAAAGGGCATCCAGAAGAGTATGATCCAAATGGTGAAGGGCCTTGCTTGCGATCATGTCACTTTATGAAAAAACTGATAATGTTTAGCCAGAATTATATGGGAAGGGGGCATAAGATTACTCTCACAATTCATCTAGTCCAAGCCTTTCATTTTATGTGATGTGTCTTCAAGTATTAGAAGGACTATCATATGCCAGAGGGATTGTGCAGCTTGGACCCAGAGGGCAGAATTAGGAAGCAATGGATATAATTTGAAGCAATAGATTTACCTTCATTTGGAGGAAATCTTCCTTATAGTTATTATCCAAAAGTTAAATGAGCTGCTTTAAGAGACAGGGGGATCCTCCTCACTTTAAGTGAAAGCTGAATGATCATTTTCTAAGAACGTAGTAGTTTCTTGTTCAATTAGGAGTGAACTATATGAAGCAACAGAAGAGTAGATAGAGCTCTGGACTTGGAATCAGAAAAGCCTGGGTCAAATCCTACATTAGACATTTAGTTGACGTGACCAGATAGTGCAGTGGAGAGGACGCTGGACCTGGAGTCAGAAAAAATCTGCTTTCAAATTTAAGTTTGGATTTTCATTATCTTGTGAGCACATGGATATTAAAGAAGAAAGCCTGGATTTTACCTTAAATCCTCTGTTTCCAAATCCAGGTTTCTTTCTACTACACCAAGACAGAAATACTGATATTTAAGGTTAGAACCGTACTTTGGCTTTTGAGGTCAACATTCTGATGTTTCTAGACAAATCATGATCAGTTAACATCCACAATGTTAACAAACAATTAACTTATAAATCAGACTCCTTTGGGAAGTCTGGTTGGAAAGGGTTTGGTTGGGAAAAGTTGGGTTAAATGAAATGCACTGATCATTCTAAAACCTCTTTGTGGAAAAAAAAACAGGTCTTTGTACGCTTTTAAAGGGGATTATAGCCAGTGGGTTGTAGTCAGGGGTATGCTGGTAAACATTTAACAACTGGCTTTCTGAAAATGCTGGACATACTTTTCAGTTTAATCAGCATTGTCAGCATTTTCTCCATTAAATCTAAACAATTAACAAAACAGTCTTAGCATTTTCTCCATTAAATCTAAACAATTAACACAATAGTCAATCAAGCCCTGACTTGCAGTTTGCTGATTTCTGATGTATTAAGGGTCACACTGAAAATTTAATAATCAGTTCTCAAGAATCATCATGAACTGATTTAGGCTCAGCCTAGGCTATTGGTCATATTGCTTTTTAATGTTTGCATGTTCCATGCTGTCGTTTTGGTTAAGAGAGAAAGATATGACATGGTCCTCAAGGTAGGAAACCTGGTTATATGTCAGAGAAGTGCCAGGGGCCATTTAATTATTGGTATAGATTGCCAATTAGATTTAGGTTATAGTATAAATTTTTTATTATAGCTTTTTATTGACAAAACATATGCATGGGTAATTTTTCAGCATTGATCCTTGCAAAAACTTCTGTTCTATATAGTATAAATTTTTAAACAAATAACATGAACAATAGGACCCTCAGGAAGTTACTTAATCTCTCTGGCCCTCAGTTCCTCATGTGTAAAATGAGGGGGATTTGGACTAAGATCCCTTCCTATTCTAAATCCATGATTCTATAATACAGGACCCAGAAACTGGGTGTGACAAAGCCATTATGAAGGGGAGAGTGGAATGGGAGGATGCCATTCCAGAGGGAAGGATCTATGTTCTCTTTAGGGCCTTTAGGCCAGGAGAAAAATGACTGATGGCAACAGGCAGGAGCAATATAAGAAAATGAGAGGACTAGCCAGCCCAGGGTATATTTATGAAGCCTGAAGTCATCTAGTTATGTGGTGAGTATTTTGATTCACTCATAATCCAATTTTAATTTGTGGATTTATGATTTTTCCATGTAAACAAACTTTTGAAGTTTGCTTTGGCTACATACAGACAGGATATTGGCAGTAAGAATTACAGAATCATAACACATAAGAGCTGAACTAAGATCACAGCTCGTCCTGTCCAACCACTTGAATCATAAATTCCTTCTATGACACCCCCAATGAAGTTATCCAGCCCTCTTATGTATCCTTCTAGTCACAAATAGCTCAATTCTTGCCAAGCAGCCCATTCCATTGTTAGGGAGCCATGATTGTTAGAAAATCCCATCCACATTTAAATCCAAATCTGCCTTCCTTTTGCTTCCATCCATTTCTCCTGAGGCCACACAGAACATTTTTTAAAAAGATAATTCTGGATCAAGAAACAACTGAGTAGTTTTTGGAGTACAAAAGGACTACAAGAGTACTAATACAAGAGTACTAGAGATCAAAGAATAGATAGAGCTGAATGTTGAGACTGTCCATCAGAGAAGGAACAACTTGAGACAGACCTTTCACTCTCCTCACCTCTCTTAAGATGAGTTTAGTCATAATATGTATCCTTTTGGCCCTCTAACTAATGGCTTTAATCTCATTGTCCTCTCTGACCTTGAGTTTATTTATGAAATGAGATAAAAATACCTGGGCTACCTATCTAATGGGAGTGTTGTAAGGACAGTTGCTTATAAACTGCTGAGACTTTATAGAAATGGGAGCTTTAGTACATAGTGGAGTTCAGAACCAGGCTCTGATATTTAAGGATCAGTTGAGCACTAAGTCATTTAAATTCAATGTGGCTTAGTTTCTTCATCTGTTAAATGAGGTTAATAACATTTCCACTCCCTAATTCATGAGGAAACAGCATTAAGTGTTTTGAGGAAAATGCATTTTAAAAAACCTTAAAACACTATAGAAATATGATAATTTGGGCGGGGGGAGAGAGGGAGATCTGATCCTTTGATTTTAGCAATGTAAGAGAATTCTAGTGTGAAAATTCTCTCCGCTGATGGAGCTGAAAAGCTTTTTGTAACTTATAATTTTTTTTCTTAATGGTATTTATTTTTCCAAATAAATGTAAAGATAGTTTTCAACATTTATTTTATAAGATTTTGTGTTCCAAGCTTTCTCCCTTCTTCTCTTATCTTTAATCTGGCCAAAACAGTGAGCAATCTGATATAAGTTATACATGTTCTGTAACTTATAATTATACAATTGTTTGGAGACAGAGACATTGACGACTTACCCTGAATTAGCAAGATAAGTCTAAGACAGAACTTGAACCCATGTTTTCCTGATTCCAAGATTGGTTCTTTATACACGATGGCACATTGCCTCCTAGATACTATTATAACTATTATCATTATTATTTCCTGAACCACCATGGAGAATTGCCTATCTCTTGCTTTTTCACTCGGCAATACTCCAACTTCCAGTAAATGACCCACCCAAACACTGCAGAAAGGATAAGCCAAGAACTGAGCTCCTGGGTAATTTAGTTGAATCATAGCATTTTAGAGCTGGAAGGAACCCTACATATTCATCTAATCCAATCCCCTCATTTTTTTCAGATAGGGAAACTGAGGCTCAGAGAGAAAGGGGCTTTTCCAAGGTTTCACAGAAAGTGTTAGAATCAACATTGGAACCCACGTCTTTTCAGCCCCTAATTCAGCAAGTCTTTCTATTATCCCTCTTTTCCCACAGGAGTGCTTAGTTTAGGGAAAAACAAAATTATTCAAATCTACTTATTTCAGGAAGAAAAGAAATCCCCATGGATAGATTAAGAGAAAGGGGGAACACGTCATCTCATTGTCTTATTGCTCTGTGAAAAGAATGTTCCCGCTGACCTCAAAAATGGTAAATTCAGTCAAATAAAGGTCATAAGTGATTGTTCTAGCTCCTATAAGCCTAGCTTGGGTAATTTATGCAGAATTCAGGGAAGCTGCCAGTGACATATTGGGGGTAGAAGGAGGAGTTCGTGGCTGGTTGCTATAAACGCATGTAATATTTGTGCCAATGGAGATGACTGATTGGGCAGGACTACAGAAATAACATTTAAGCTTTCTACCAAGAAGAGGTAGATTCCCAAAGGGAATCAGGCTGCCTCAGTAATAGTTCAGGAACTCCTCATCTCCCAAGGTCTTCAATTGGAGGCTAAATGACCACTTGCTAGAGATGTCTGGTGAGATCCTCTTCATTCAGGTCTATGGATTGGACTACTTATCCTCTGAGATCTTTTCCAGACCTGAGATTCTATAATGCTATGATTCAGTGCCCAAAGTCAATGATAGTTAATTAATAAGCCTGTGATGGCAGGAACCATTTCTCCTCACTAATGAGACTAATTTCTTATTCTTAGATGTTCCCTATAGTGAGAACTTTCTAAAGGCTAATAAATTCAGTGGCAGAGCCCCTAAGGACTACTAGCTTTACCTGGATTGTGGAATAAATGTTGTTGGAACTTCTTGTGGAAGGCTATTTATGCTTTCATGTCCTGACTCTTTCGTTGCCTTCAAAGGAAAGCCAGCAACATCCCACTGAATCACAGCATCTTAGAGTTGAAAGAGAACTTAGAGGGTATCCTACAGACCCCTATTTGTCAGGGATTCCCTCTATATTATCCCTGACAAGTGGTCATCTAACCTCTATTTAAAGACCTGCAGTGATGGGAACTCTCTGCTATGCAAGACAGCCTAGGGGAAAAGTAGGAAGAAGAAATAGAAATAATAAAAAAGACCATCTCCTAGAGGTGGAAAAGATTAACTCTGTGTTCCAAGAGCTCTAATATCCTGGCTATACTCAATGATTCCAAAACCTAGGAAACCAAAATGGCCTACATCCTTTCCCTATCCCATCAGTCCCCACTGAAATCATATAGCAACAGGGGTCCAAGAGGTCAGATAATCCCTCTTTCTGTCTTTGTATAGGACCAAACAGAATCATTCTAGGCAAAGTATAATTCATTCTGCTTTTCAAGACAGAAATTCTTCAACCTACCTTGGTCATCCATTCTAGTATTTACCAAACTTCACTTGTTAAGATAATCTTCCTTAAGTCCAACCTAAATCCTTCAAGTTGTAGCTTTTCATTTCTGTTCATTTCCATTAGTGTTGCCTTCATTGGAGATAAAGAAGAGGGTCTAGTGACCCTCCTGACATAATTAAAACTACTTTGGGGTCATTCCTTAGTTTTTCTTTTTCCCAATTCCTTTAGCCTTAGCAAAAGTTTTCAAGGACCACCTAGAGCTGTCCAACAATTTCTGTCTTAAACTTAATTTTACAATTAGCAAAGTGTTTTCCCATACATTCTTTTACTTGGTCCCCAAACACCCTGTGAGTTAAGGAAGGAAAGTGTTAACTTATTACTCTACAGATGAGGAAATTAATTCTAAAAAGAGTGAAATGATTTACCTAACATGACAAATAGTAAAAGATATATCTGAAATTTGAACCCCCAAACCTTCTGTTTTCAAATTCATCACTCTACTATGTCCATTCTAACACTAAGGCCATGGTTAGGCAATAAAGAGCAATCTCATTTAGGCTTAGTATTAAATTCACTCAATGATTCTCAACCCCCATCTTGATTATACCATTATAGACACAACTCTAGGAAGTACAGTAGTGTAGGCTGGATGCTGTTAAGCAAGAGGGATAATATGGTACCTGGGACTGAATCTGGGTTTATAGCCAGGAAGCCTGTATTCACCTTGGATCTTGATCATACTCAAGTCGCTTCCTCTTCAGAACCTCAGTTTTCTGTAAAATGGGAATAAGAATACTTGGACTATCTACCTCAACTAGGTTGTTGTGAGATAAGCATTTTGTACATCTTTAAAGCCTTATTTAAATGCTAGTTGTTACTAGTACTCAACTGGAGAAGTGATATGTACTCATTACTCAGACCTGTGACTTTGGGAAAAACAATAACAACAACAAAATGGAAATCAGAATTTATATAATGATTTAATATTGTAAAGCACTGTATATGTTAACTCTGGGCCTTGGTTTCCTTATATTGCCATTTTCTTATCTATAAGATAAGGAAAATAATACCTAGGCTCTCCAATTTTTTTATATTTTTGTGAAGGAAGTGCTTCATAAACCTTAAAGTGGCAAAAATGTGAGCTTTTATTATCGCTCCTATTGCTATCTCTTCTGAGTTTATGATTCCAGTTCTATGATTTTCCCTAAGGCTGTGCTCAGGTAGTCTCTAGCACAGTTCCTACATTTCTAGGAAAGAAGAAATTTCAGAAGATGTACACAGATTTCCCCTGTGCAAGGTCCAACTGCCATCACTCTTAAGTCCCTTGGCTTCTGAGGGCACTCCAGAACATTAAGGAAGTCTGGTAGTATGGGAGAAGGAGTATTGGGCTAGCAATCAGGAGGTTTGGGATCAATTTGCTTATCAATCAATTGAAGAATCAGCTTCTAGTTCAGCTCTAAACTAAGTAGCTTCAGGATAATGACAGAATCTTTGGAATTAAGGTAAGAAACTTGAAAGATTGATTAGTCAGACTCCTTCATTTTCCATAATAGGAAATAAGCCCAGAGAAGGACGATAGCTTGTCAGTGCTTATATAGCTAATAAGGAAGGAGTTATTACTCAAACTCAGGTCTCCTGACTTAAAATTTAGGGCTTTTGCCACTTTGTAGCACCATCATTCTAAGCTTGCTATAATTAGTCAACAAACATTTATTAAACTCTTAATATGTATGAAGCACTGCTAGGGATTGGGATTTCACAGACATAAATGAAATAGTAAAGCTTATATGAACAAATGAGGTTTTATTTATCTTTTAAAAATCTTCATTAATGTCTAGCTCAGAGCTCTAAACATAGTAGATAACTAATAAGTATTGAAATAAATTTTTCAAATTCTGGCTCTTCTGTGTGACTTTAGCAATTTGCCTTTCTTTTCTAAGCCTCAGTTTTCTCAACTGTAAAATGAGAGAGTTGGAATAAATCAGAGAATCTTAATCTTTTTTATGTTTTTAAAATTTATTTTTATATTTTCTTTATCTTTGGCAGTCTGGTGAAGTCTTTTAGACCCTTTCTCAAAGTAATGTTTTTGGATCCATAAAATAAAATGTAGGACATTATATAAAATAAACCAGTTATAGTGACATTTATTTATTTTTTAAAAATTCATAGACCTTTACTAAAATAAGGATCCCTGGAGTAGAAAATCACTAGAAAAACTGGATTATAGGGAGGATTTTGTGGGGGTGGGAGATGTTTGGATAAGAGTTAAATTTTTATTTTCTTGATTTTTATTGACAGCTTTTGTTTTAAAATATTCTTGATTTTTAAGTGTATTCCCCTTCTCCATCCCTATCTCAAAGACAAATGTAGAAAATAGAACAGGAATTCTGATGGAAAATTTTAGGGGTCCAACAGATTTGATTGTATTTTGTGTAATTTGATTGCATTAGGGTTAGAAGATAATTAGATGTTTGATAGTCATCTCTTGTAACAAAGAATAAAAAATAAAGAGAAAAAACAAGCAATTCAGCTAAACAGTAACTAACACATCAACAATCAACTGAATATAACAGTACATGCCATGTGCCATTCCCAAACTTCCCAATCTCTGTAAAGAAGGAAAGGTGGTAGGATTCTAAATGAAATCCTAATGTAAACTAGGAGATCTCCTACCTAATTAATGTCTTGGCTTGGGAACTTCCACTTGGAAAGCCCACTAGCCAAAGCATCACCTGTAATAGTGTAGTCAGGATCCCCCTCTTGTATTCCTTTAATTATAGTATGCATCTGGTCAAAGCTTGGGGTCTCTACAAGAAACTGGGTGCTCATCTCACTCTGGTTTCAGTAGATGACCAGACCAGGTCTGAAGGCCCTCTGCTCTGCTGTCAGCTCTAACTAATCTAAAGCCCATATGTTGCCTACTCGGCCCTTCTGTACATTGGTTTACCTATCAACAAAATGAAACAGTGAGACTTGGTCCTCAGCTGGGAAGCATCTTTTTTGAAATCCTCTGACTAGAAGATCAAAGAGCCCATCCCCCTGCCTCCAGGAAGCTCTGCCCTGATTTGATCTAATTCTTCAATATTCTGTACACTGAGCAGAAGTGGCAGAGTCAAAGGGCAATAAAATAGTAAATTGAGTCAGCTTTTGGTTTTAGGACAGTAGAGAGTTGAATGTTTTTAAAAGGTACCGTAGACTTACTTGCTTTAACAATAAGTAGAGAGGTTGCTTTTTCCTCTGATCACCCAGCACTTAACTGGAAGCATTTAAATATCCCTATGGGATGGAGAAGGTGGAAGCTGGACAAGGGCTTAATTGTGAGAAAGGAAGGTGGAGAGAGTTAAAATATAAGAAGGCTGAGACAATGACGTGAACATTTGTTTTGCCTGAATCTATATGTTTAAAATTGGTTTTGTTTTTGCATGTGCATATATGTGTGTGTGTGTGTGTGTGTGTGTGTGTGTGTGTGTGTGTGTGTGTGTGTGTGTAGAGGCTACAATTCTTCAAAATTCTGATCAATGCAATGACCAACTCCAAATCCAGGGGACTGAAAGTGACACATGCTCCCCACCTTTTGATAGAAAGCTGATGGACCCAAGATGCAGGATGAGCAAACATTTTTTGGACACAACCAGTATGGGCATCTGTTTCACTTGACTGCATATCTTCATTTTGTTTTGTTTTTTCTTTTTTAGACTGCATCCAAGAAGAAGAAAAAAATGAATAGTTGTTAACTTAAATTTTTTTAAGATGACAAAAGTTTATTGAAAAAAATCTCTAAGATCACTTGTAGCTCTAAATTTTATAATTGGAGAAGTCTTTCCTATAGCCAAGGTCATGAACAAAATACTCTGGAATAGGTAACCTACATTCTTATCATAAGGCTGCTCAGTCCCAATTGTTATTTACCAATTCTATAGCTGCATTAAAGCCTTAAAAATAAAATACCTCGCATTTTACCAGGAAAAAAAGAATGCTGAGCCAAGAGTCTATGAATGTTAGACACTGCAACCCATTTTATGACTAAGCTCTCTGTAAAATAACAATAGTTGTTGTTTATATCCCACTTTAAGGTTTGCCACATATTTTTACATATCTTATCTCGTGTGACTCTCACAATATCTCTCCCCCCCCCCATTTCACTGTCCTTACTTCCCCCTGAAGTCAGTAGTATAATTATTATTTTCTCACTTTATAGATGAAGAGAGTATGGCTTAGACAGGTAAAAGGGCTTGCCAAGGTCACAGGCTAGTGAAAGATCTAGGATTTGAACCCAAGAATTCTGAAACTGAGGCCACTGAGGCTTCCTGGCATTTCCAGTTAAAGAAACACTGGGGATACAGAGAAAGGGGGGGAAGGAACCAGTCCCTGCCCTCAGAGAGCATACATTCTAATGGGGGAAATACCGTAGAAATAACTAGGTACATTTAAGGTATATAAAGATTAGATGAAGTAATCTGATAGGAGTAGGTAGGTAGGTAGGTCCTGGGAAGACCTGAAAAGGCCTCCTTGATTTGAATCAAGACTAGAAGGAAAAGAGGGAGACTAAGAGACAAAAGTAAGAAGACAAAATATTCCAGGCATCAAGTAGAGGGATATCAAATGTAAAGGCACAGAGAAAGGTTTTCAAGGAAACTCAAGTGGGTCACTTTAGCAAGGGGTGAAAAGCCAGCTTGTGGAGAGGTCTAAATGCCAAACAAATTCACCTTTGATCCTGGAGGTAACAGGAAGTCACTGTTAAGTCATTGATCAGGGAGGTGACATGGTCAGAAGTGACTATCACAGTTCAGAAGGTGGAGGAAGGATTTGGAGAGGAAACGAAGGAGTTTTTAACTGTGTCATCCTGGGCAAGTCACTTAATCCCAGCCTCATGGAAAAAAAAAAAGAAAAAAGAAATGAATGAGTTCTGTCTTGGAGCTATAGAGTTTGAGATGTCTATGCAACATCTCCTTCCTGAGGTGGAAGAGGAGGTTGAAAGATGTGGAACTGAAGCTCATCAAAGATGCATCTATCTGAGAATCATCTGCAGAGATATGATCATGGAAACCAATGAGATCAGTGAGTGAGATCAAAGAGAGCAAAATGAGAAAAGGATCCAAGTAGGACCCATTTTACCTAGATAGGAAAGGCAGGGGGAGCACATGACTAGTGGGTGGGATATGGATGAAAATTCAACAAAAAAAGACTGGACCCAGTGCTTTCTAGCAAATGGTATTGAGCTGCCAGTAGTCATTAAATCCATTCTTCTGCCTCCAAGGTCAGAACAAATGTATCAATTCATAATGTACACACACACACACACACACACACACACACACACACACACCCTCCATTTACTATTTACTGGAATCCTTGGGGTCTAGCTCAAATACCCTTAACTATCTTTGCATTTGTTTACACATTACTCTCCCTCCGATATTTCTCAATTCAAACAAACCACCTTTCTGTTTCTCATACATGACAATTGATCTCTCATTTATATGCTTTTGTGTTGACTGACTCCCATACCCTGCAATGTATTCCCTTCTTACCTGCACCTGATAGAGTCCCTTTTCTTTCAAGAGCCAAATCAAACATAGTGTGAAACCCTTCCAACTCTGACTTCCTATGTTCTAAAGTCCCTTTGCAGTTCTGCTCTTCAATATCCTGTGTTCTAAAGAAAGCTCTTCCAGCTCTGATATCCTTTGCTATGTTCTAAGGATCTGCTCAAGCTCTAAAGTTATGGATCAGGCTAAAATAAATATCAACAGCAAGCTGGGTAAGTTAGCCTGAAGGGATCAGGGGAGATACTGCATGTCATCATTCAGCCATCTCCACCCATCTTGTCCATCTGATGCCTAAATGGCAATGGGGGCAAGAGTTCTCCCAGCTCCTGTATTCTTATCCCAGTGCTGGGGGAGCCCAGCCCTATACCCCAAGGCTAGCTCTACCCTTTTGTTAGGGAGTATAGAGCTTCTCTCTATGCCAGTGAAATGAAGCTCAAGATCCATGTACTGCCCCTGCTTATCTAGCAGAAGGCCCTGGACTTCTCTAGCCCCTCCAGGAGGGGGCTTGTCAATAAGGGGAAGTCCCTAGATATATCCCTTACTTTCCTCTGATCACTTCCTTAGAGCCTGAGGGTCTCTAAATATTTCTCAATTCAGTGCCTCCTTTTTAATAGCTTATAACTCAACTGGAAAAATTTTAAACTCCTGGGAACAGCAATAGAATCAATAGCCCTGGTTAAAGAAGAGGACCATTCCTAGAAAGCCAGAGGCATTTATTGGCTAAGGCCAAGAACTCCAGAAAGGTGACAAACAATGAAATTAGGTGAGAGCAGGGGGTCCCTGAAGAAATCAGCAGAGGTGAGAAAGAATTTTTATTAAAATTGCAGCTTAATGTGGTAAATTCTCAATTTTCCTTGCTTGGCTTGTTCACTGTGGATTATGTATAACAAATTTTCTATCCTCATCTCTGACTCTTGCAAACATAACTGGGGGTGAACGAGAATTATAGGCTGGATCACCTGTCAATCCTTCCATTTTCATTGTCTAGATCTTTTACCGTTCTGACTCAAAAGTTTGGAGTTTAGGAATTCTAGCTATCATAGGGTAGGGAAAAAGGATAGATAAGCCTTTGCTCAAGTTGTCTCTCATTCCTGGAATGGGCCTTCCCAATTTACTTTTTATCTATTGAAGCCTTTCCTTGCTTTCAAGGCCTAAATCATATGCCACTTCCTCCATGAAGTTTTCCCTGATTCCCCTCACTGAAAGCAATTTTTTCCTCCTCAAATATCTTCTAACCCTTCACCTAACCCCATTTTTCACATTTATCTCACTCTTCCTGATAGTAAGATTATTTGGATACATGCATTTTCTCCACTATTAAATTGATTGTAAACTCCCCAAGAATAAGATCCCCTACATTCCAGATATATTGACCAGGTTACTGTTGTGGGTATATGTGTGTGTGTGTTCCATTTCCCATCTCTTTGCCTTCACAAATGGGACAGCTGGATTAAATGACTTTTAAGATCCCATTCAATATTAAATCTATAAGTATTTTTTGTTGTTGTTTTTTAAGATTTACTGTAAGTACTAGGGAATTACATATATTGAAGGCAGCTTCAAATTTTGAAGCCAGACTGAGATAGGGCTAGCAGGATTCAATTTGATTGGTGTTCTGCATGATTAAGGCCAATTATTTTTTAGAATTTAGAAGAAGAGGAGTTGAAGGGGAATCTTGTAGGGTAAATAGTTTTGTCTCCTGTCTCTGACTCTGCTTAAGTCTAGTCAAAGACTAGATGAACCAAATTTTTTGAGGAAGAGGAAAGAAGGAGGGAGCTCCGATGATAAATATGGATAAATAAAATTCAAATTAGACTATAGTAAAGGAACATGAGGGATACTATGAGATCAAAGGTAACTGTGAAGTTAGCTCAAGTGAAATCGGATTTAAGTCTTGTCTGACCTTTGTATACATAGGCAACCAGTCTGCAGGAAATGGTGGTATGGCAATCTCTTTGAGCATGTGTACTTAGAAAATCAGGGAAAGGCTGAAGTGGCATAAAACCCATTTCCTCATACGGGTACCAATCAACATTTTTCTGCCCTTTTATGGAAATCATTTAGTTGCCTCTGTAAAAGCTGTGCATGTTTTACAAAATGCCAGTCGATTATAACTGCTTGCTGTCTTGGTGTTCTAATCAAGGAGCTTAGTCTTATTCTTTGAGTTTGCCTTATTGCCAGGATAAACCAAATTCCTCTTGATATTATGTTATCTTCTTTATTTTGTATTTGTTTTTGTTCTTTACTTGTGTCTAACTATTTGTGACTCCATTTGCGATTTTCTTAGCAAAGATACTGGAATGCCATTTCCTTCTCCAGCTCATTTTACAGATGAGGAAACTGAGGGAAACAGAATTAAGTTACTAGCTCAGAGTCAGACATGTAATAAGTGTCTGAGGCCAGATTTGAACTCAGGAAGAGGAGTTTTCTTGACTCCAGGCCTGGCACTCTATCCATCGCACCATGTAGCTCTCATAAAAGCTGTTTGCAATATTTATTGGCTGATTTTATGTATTCCTATATAAGTGATGGAGGACACAACTAGTCAAATCCAGCCTTAGATGTCAACTAGCTATGTCCTGGGAAAGTCCGTAACATCTGTCTACCTCAGTTTCCTCAACTGTAAAACAGGAATAATAATAGCACCCACTTCCTAGGGTTGTTGTGAAGATAAAAGGGGATAATATTTGTAAAATTCTTAGCATAGTACCTGTATGTATAGCAGATATTTAATGAATGCTTATTCTTTCCTAAAAAAAAAAATCCTATTAAGCAATGGATTGATCAGGAAATCACTTGGTAGAGATGATATATCAAAGATTTCCAGAAGGAGGTTAACTGTAGATTGGATTTATGTATCATGGAAGTAAGCCTAAGGGAGTTTGGGAATAGAGGGAAGGCCCTAGGAATAAGGTTCCTCACTGCCTTATTGTGTGGTCAGTGAGCTCAGAGGATTCCAGCACCTTCATAGGGGAAAAGTCTTGTAGGCCATGTTTCATCACCTGGGGCTGGAGGATGGACTACAAGGGTTGAAGGGCTGGGATAAAGATCTCCCAAATCCTTTTTGCCAGAGGAGCCAGGTCCATGAGCTAGGATGCCCTGGGAGAAGTCTCTAAGCCAGGGAGGGGTGGATGGCAGACATCAGGAGTACCATGTGGTACAGATGAAGTTACAAGGTGAAGAAAGACGACTCTGCTCTGGCAAGACATGGGAATGGGGAGATATGATCCTGAAGGAAGGGGACATGCTAGGGAGGATGAGGAGAAAGCAATGGACACCGTGCACGGGGCAACCTTGAGGAAGGTGATTGTTGGGTCATGAATATCAAGATGTAGCCAAATAATTTACTCTTTATCCTTCAAATTTAATTAAGGGATTCTGAAAAAACAATTAGCAGGATCAGGATGAGAAGGGAACATAATAAAGTTTCACTTTTATATGGAACTTCCAGGTCTTTATGTAAGATTTATAGCTGGAGAGAACTTTAGAGATCAGCTAGATTAGTCTTCTCACCCTGACTTTATAGATTCCCCATTTATCCTAACCTACCCCTTTTATTTTAAACCTAGGAAACTAGGACTCTAGCTTCTTCTCACTACCCCACTGACCTGGAGCCCTAAAACTTGGTATGTTTTGCTTATAAAGAAACCCTGTAAAGTAGATACAGTATATCTGATTGCTCCCATTTTGCAGATGAGAAAACTGAGGCAATCTCAGGTTAAGGTTAAGGTTAAGCAGTCTCCAGGTTACAGAACTGGAACCTGATCTTTTGATTCTGAACCCTCAGCAAGGGACCCTTAGAGTGTAGGATCATTCCTTTTTTCCTCTTACAACGGGAGATTTTTAATGTGGATCAGGATAAATTGCTGTGCATTTTAACATTATGGCTTATAATGATTCTCATAATAAGAATAAGTTAATAAGAGAAGTTGCATTTATTTTTCTCAGGTGGATAAAGGAACAGCTGGTATGAAAGAGGATGCTGAGATCAGTCTTGAGAGAACTCATTGGGGAGATAGGATCACTGGGGGCTCTCTCGAAGGATATCCTCTTTGTTCTCTCTAGGCCTCAGCTTTCCCACCTGTCAAATGAATATAATTCAATTGACCAAACATTTATTAAACATTTGTGTGCAAAACACCCTGGGCTCTGGTGAGAAAGAAAAATTTAAGTTTCTCCTCTCAAAGAGATTACATTCTCCTTAAAAGTTAACAAAACACCTCTGCCTTGGGTAGAGTTATGAGAGAACATAAAGAGTTTAGTGAATATTCCTAATGAAGGTTCCAAATGATTAGAAAGTACCACATGGGCGAATTGGTTGAATTGAGATCTGGAGGGTTTGTTTTAGTAGAATTAGGATTTGCTTTGTGGTTAAGATTGGGAGGATGGTAGGATAGGTTTGGGCTGCTTTGGAATTGAATTGAGTTTATATGGAATGTTCTGAAGGGAACATAGAATTTAGAGGTCAAAGAGAACTTTTAAGATTATTTAATTTAGAGGTGTCAACCAAGAGCCACATATGACCAGCAACACACCTAAGTGCTACCGAGCCAGACTAAAATGTAATTTAACAAAATAAAGAAAAACATAATGGAAGAGAAATGATATTAGTATGCAGTTTTCTAAGTCAATATATTACCTTCAGGGATCCTTATGTCTGGGTTAGTGATCTAGTCAAACTATGTGAGTTTGACATCACTGATGTAGTCCAATTCCTTCATTTTACATACTAGGAAACTAAGTCCCAGAGGAATTGATTTTCTTTGAGTCATACAGGCATTGAGTGGCAGAGGTAAGATTAAACTCAAGGCATTTTTATTTCAAATCCAACTTTTTTTCTATTATGCCATGTGATTGGGTTAATATTAGAGAGTGTTAGAGGTGGGCTGACTTGGATTAGAGATGGATTGAGTCATAGTAGGCCTGGAATTGGATTCAAGCTAGAAGGGGTAAGACTGGATTTCTGGAGATCAAAATTGGATGAGGCTAGTTGGATTAGGTTATGGTTAGAAAGACCTGGGGAATCCGGAGCTTAGTTTATGCTTAGCAGTTTGGGCGGTTGCAGTACTGATGGAGGGAGTGTGGGGAGTTCCATCTGGTTGTTGATTGGAGTGTGTGTGCGCTGAAAGAGAAGGAATGAGAATGAAGCATGCTGGGATGCTTGGCATGACATGGCATTGCAGTAGAATGCAATAATATATAGTTTAGGGTAGTAGTCATTGAGGTGTCTTGGTAGTTCCCAGGTAGTCTTGGCAATACAATTAACTTTTCATATAATTTGGGGTAAGTCATTTTCTGTCTCTGAGTCGTTGTTTCCTCTTCTGTAAAATAAAAAGGAGTTCTCTAAGATCCCCTATAGTTCTAAGGTCTGTGCTCTTACTTCTTTCCAATAATATTTAAGAAACATTTGTTAAGTTCCTGATGTGTGCAGAACATAGTGCTAGACTGGGGGAAGAAGTTTTTTTTTTTTTTCAATGGTTCCTGTGTTCACAGAATTTGTAGTCTATGAGTAGAATAGGCCACCACAGATAGAATTATAATGCATAATTTTATGTAACTGACATTAGGAAAGGGAACAAACACAACGCTATATGAAATCCAAGGATAAAGATCATTGCTAACAAGGTGGGAGAGGGCATCCAGGTATGTTCTGTGGAAGATGTGACATTTGAATTGGATTTCAAAAGATAAATGGTAAGAAATCCAAGGTTTTTTTCCAGGGTACTAGATCTTGTGCTCCATATGAGCTTATCTTGTTGTCTGTGTACAATTCCTTCCAGAACTAAGATTCAATGGTCCTAGATCCTATATCAAATGGCCTATGATTCCATAAAGCTCTGTTATGACTCTGTTCCCAAAGCCTTTATTAACATAGCAGTTTGCATTGTTGTGCTCTGTGTGCAGTAATTTAGGTCTAGCTCATGCCTGAGAGTTTTCTGGCTAAGAGACACACTGGAAAATGTTGTGAGGCAGAAGAGTAGATCCTGGACAGAGATCTCCACAGAAAGGATTGAGTAGTTTCTTCTGCATAACCCCCCAGGGAATTCCTAGTCAGGCCCTTTTCTTTTTTTTCTTTAATTTTTTTTAAAATAAGAATTTCTTTTTCTCCCTCTCCACCAAAAAAAGAAAGAAAAAAGAATAACAGAACCCTTATAACAAATATGCACAAACAGTTCTCCACATTGACCCTGAAAAAAAATGCGTCTCACTCTGTATCTTGAGCCAAATCCCTTTCCAAAGACATCAACTAGTTTTGATCCATCTTTTTGTCAGTATCTCTGTCTATGCACCAAAAGTCTCTGACTGGGCAGTCAGGGAAATAAGAATCAGGATGGAAGAGTATGGATCAGGCGCACCCCAATCTGATTTAAATTATACTCTCTCCACCTTTTTTGTGTGAATAAGGGGAGACCGACACTGGCGAAAATAAGCCTATTTTCTTTTCTTTTTCTTTTCTTTTTTTTTCCCTGAGGCAATTGGGGTTAAGTGACTTGCCCAGGGTCACACAGCTAGGATGTGTTAAATGTCTCAGACAAGATTTGAACTTGAGTCTTCCTGATTTCAGGGCTGTTGCTCTATCCATTGGGCCACCTAGCTACCTCCAATCATCCTATTTTTGGTAGTCTTGCCTACCCACTCCCACTCCTACCCCAGATGGACCTAGGTAATAGCTTTCAATTCTGACTAGGAAATTCCTGGCAAATTCCTCTCTATTGTGTGGTACTGACCCTTTACAAATGAAATCAGCATGGAGAGTTTTAGCGTCTGGATAATGCTTTTTAGTTGCTGTTCAGTATGAGATAGGAAAGTGCTCAGAACTCAGGGGTTATTCTCAGGGGGACACAACAGACTGAGATAGGTCAGGAATCTTATAGATGCAGTCTTAATGGAGAACTCTGATAGAATGGATGTATTCATTCAGTTTTATTATTAATATTAAATTAACACAAAATTATTTAATATTATTCATATTATTGACTTGATATTAATAATAGTATCTATTAAATATGTATTATACTAAGTATTTTATAATTATTATTTCATTTGATCCTCACAACAACTCTGGGAAGTAGGTAGTCTTATTATCCCTATTTTTCAGTTGAGGAAACAGGTTAAGTTACTTTTCCAGAGCCACATACATTCCAGAGTCATCAGGTCTTCCTAACACCAGACCCTGTGCTCTAATGACTGAACCACCCAACTGCTCCATTAATTGTAGAACTGGAAAAAAGTTTAGAACAAATCAGAAGCAAAAGGATTTTAGAATGTTAGAGCTTAAATTACCTATCTTAGATCTAGCTCGCCCTACTGAGAATGGGGATGGATTCAAAAATCACATTGCAGATGAAAAAGGACCTCTTAAAGGAAACTCAGGATGTCAGCACAGAGATTTGGGGAGATTTGATTGCTAACTTCAATTAACTCAAGGGCAGCCATATGCAAGCTGCATTGTGATTGTTCCCCTTGACCCCAGATGTTAGAATCAGGAGTTAGAGAGAGAGAGAGAGAGAGAGAGAGAGAGAGAGAGAGAGAGAGAGAGAGAGAGAGAGAGAGAGAGAGAGAGAGAGAGAGGTGTTGAAAGAGGGGGCAAAACTGAAAAAAGATTTCACCTCAAAATAAAGGAAAGCATTTTAATAATGATAGTTGTGTGCTGTGATGAAACAAATAAACTCAGAAAATATTGAGTTCCCCAAATCAGTTTATTCTTATTTATCTCTGTCAATACCTATCTCTCAATATCATCTGTCAATACTTATCTCAGAACCTCATATACAGTAGGCATTTGCTGGATGAATAAATGGATGGATGATGGAATGAAGGAAGGAATTATGTCTTTCAGGAAATTCCTGCATCTGACTCTTCATGTCACCCATTTCTGGAGGTTTCTTGATAGATATTGGAGTGGTTCATCATTTCCTTCTCCAGATCACTTTACAGAGGAAATTGAGGCAGACAGGGTTAAGTGACTTGTCTAGGACCACACAGCTAGTAAGTTGCTTGAGGCTTTACTCCAGACCAGATGCTCTAAGATTGTGCCACCTACTTATCCTAGAGTTGCACTAGATGAACACTACCTCTGACATCCTAAGAGAGTGAATTGCATGCATCTGGACAGGAAATTCTCTAGAGAAACTAGTTCAGTATTCCATAAGCAATGATGGAGTGTTGCAAAAAGTCAGGAGATAAAGAGATGGGTACTTAAACAAAAAGTATGTACCAGTACTAGAGGATGCCAAAGAGAGATGAATTGAGAGTTAGCTGTGGCTTGGCCAATTTTGATAATCTAATAGGACATCAGGTCTCTTGGTTTAAAAAAGCTCCCTTTAAAAAAGAAAAGGGAGGGAGGGCTTCTATTCATGAGGGCAGAAAAAGGAGGGAAGAAAATCTTTATTTGGGATAGAAAGAAGGCTAAACATTAGAGACCCTGAGTTCAAGTTACATCTCTGTCACTTAGTTGGATAAGCCCCTTAGCTTCCCTGCTTAAAAAAGGGAGTAATAATTCCGACATTTTCTCCCTCATAGGGCTGTTGAAGAGAAAGGGATCTGTAAAATATAAAGCATTATAGAAATGTAAACTATCATTCAGCCTTCAGAGTGGCGGCCAATCATCTCCTCCCCTCTGGCAGGAAACTCAAAGGCCAATGTTCCGTCTGGCATATTCTGCTTGGATCATGGAAGGCTGAGAAGTCTTGTTGTAAGTCAGCTGGATTGGAGCTCAAAGATGCTGATGAGGTCCACAGTGCAAATGTTTGCTTTCTGACAGGCATTTATAGGTTGTTTCTGGGTTCCTTTCTTCCCTCCCTCCCCGGCACCCCTTTCACCTTTTGCTCTTTGTTAAAGACACTTCTCATCTGCAGTTGTAATACTCTAGGCCTGGGCTGTTTCTGTTTTGCTTTCTTATTTTTTTTCCCTGAAGTTTAGCTTGGCTGTGTTCCTTGCTGTTGATTAAGTGGAGAATGAGCTGGACCTTGGACTACTTATGGCTTAATAGTGTTAAAAGGGAAAAGATTCGAGGGCCCCATTAACTCAAAGCTTTGAAAGAAATTGGAGGTCTCCAAAATATTAAGGGAGTCACAAGAAAGAAGAGGAAAGGGGGCCAAGGAAGGGATTTGACAGGCCTTTCTTTCTATGTAGTCTATAGCAAGACACTTCCCATTTCTGCACCTCGGTTTCCTTTTTTGTAAAATAATAAGAGCAAGCATTCATTTAGCTCTTTACGGTTTGCAAAACACTTTAATCAGTCAGTCAACAAATATTAAATATCTACTATGTGCCAAGCACTGTGCTAAGGACTGGTGATGCAGAAAGAAATAAAAGGCAGTTCGTCCCAAAAGGAGCTCATGATCTTACCTCATTTTTTTTTCTTATTCAGTCCTCATGAAGCCTTGGGAGGTAAATGTTGTTCTTATGCCCATTTTACAAATGAGAAAACTGGAGCAATCAAGTTAAGTGACTTGACCAAGATGGCACAACTGTTAAATGTTCAGGAGCAGATTTGAACTCAAGCTTTCCTGATTCCAAATCCAATGTCCTATCTACTTTGTCTCCCCCACTGCCTAAAATGTTGTACCCTAAGGTTCAAGCTTTGATGTTTTGTCATTTTGATGTTCTATTCCAACACTAACATTGCAATGTTCTGTGTTTTAATGTCACTTCTAGGTTTAACATTTTGTAATATATTCTAGGGTCCTTTGTAGTTATTTTTGTTTGCTTGATTCTTTCTGGTCATAACAATCTATGTTCCAAATTCTAAGATTTCTCCCAGCTCTGACATTTTATGTTCCAAGATTCTTTCTAGCTCAGATGTTTTATAATTTTATCATGTTATGTGTTTATTGTGTGCTCATTTATATTGAATGTACATGGAAGTGCATGTTTTTAAATATGTACATATATGACTCAGCATGTATATCTTTATATGTGTTTATTTGATCACATATTGGGTGGGGAAGTGAGATATTACAGTAACTAAAGTACCAGGTCCAGAGAAAGGATAAAATGAGTTCAAATCTAGTCTTAAACATTTAATAGCTGTGTGCCCTTGGCAAGTCACTTAATGTTGTGTCCTGCTTTCTAGAGCCCCTAAGCTGGGTTGACAAAACATACCATTGCTCTCTAGAACCCCCACACCAAAGTGATTAAAATATACCTTCCTAGTGGAGAAGTGATGAGGCGGGACTCCTGAGGATGGTGGGAAAATGGAGTCCGTTTATTTCAAGGACTTTCTCCTTTTTGTAATGTAACAAAATCAACACTGTGCACATGGGACCACATAAACAATTTACTGTTGTACATAGTTTGCCACCTGGTTATCACACACAGGTTATCGCTGCCCTCTGACTCTCAGTAAGGCCAAGAGCCCTTAGGGAAGATGAGGAGCTGAATCAGACATTGTTGGCAGGTTCCCTCTGGGCTGAAAGGTCTTATACCTCATCCAGAGTTTCACCACTGTCTGGAACCCTCTACAACTTAACCCTAGTTCACTCCATCTGTTGAATGGGGATAATACTATCACCTATCTCCTAATATT
Source organism: Sminthopsis crassicaudata (assembly GCF_048593235.1). Taxonomy (NCBI): domain Eukaryota; kingdom Metazoa; phylum Chordata; class Mammalia; order Dasyuromorphia; family Dasyuridae; genus Sminthopsis; species Sminthopsis crassicaudata. The sequence goes on along the minus strand of NC_133618.1, from coordinate 234,161,689 downwards.
GTTTTGAGAATTAAATGAGATAATAATTATAAAGCGCTGAGCATAGTGTCTGGCACAAAGGAGGCAGTATATCAAAGTTATTATTACACAATATGAGTTGTGTCTCTATGTGTATATGTGTAGATATCATATCCTCTCTCCCCTACTAGAATATATTTCCATGTGTCATTGGTCATCTTAATGTCCTCAAGCATGGAGGAGTGTCTTCTAAATAGTAAGCACTTAAATGCTTGTTAAAATACACACGTGTCCCAGCCAGCATGCATGTGTGCTGATGAATCTACTCTGGCACTAGTAATTGGGTGTTAACAGCATATAGGCAGAGGTCCTTCTTCTGTGTAGATAAATTAAGTGTTGTTATCTTACAACAAGGGCTAGAGATGATTGACAGTCAGACTTTGCAAAGGAGGTGAGGAATGGCCAGCACCTGCAGTCACTATCCATAAATGGCATCCCTATTGGATGGTGCTTAATTGTCAATGATTAGCAACATGTTAGCTGGAGTACAACCAAGGCCACCAAGCCAGACCAATAACAGGGTCTTATCCAGCATACTGTGCCCTGTTCTGTTTCCTCCAGGATATGAAATAAAACTGGTGCAATACTCCAAAGTGTTTCCTCAAAGCTATCCTTGTTTTATTGATCCTCCCCCACATCTCTTTGAAGGAAGCAGAATTTGTCACTGCCCAATGGGGAGGGGAAAGGAAGGTTCAGAGATGTTAGGCTTACGGCCCAGATCACACAGCAAATCAACCAAAATTAGAACCCTGGCTTTTGAATTCAGAACAGCTGGGTGGCACAGTGGATAAAGGACTATCCCTGGAATCAGGAAGAACTGAGTTAAAACACAGCCTCAGGTACTTACTAGCTCTGTGATCCTGGACAAGTCACTTAGCTTTGTTTGCCTCAGTTTCATCATCTGTAAAATAAGCTAGAGAAGGAAATGGCAAACCATTCCAGAATCTAGCAAGAAGACTCCAAATTGAGTCACCAAGCATCACACAGACTGAAATGACTGAACCTCTGAACTATGGTACTCTGTCCCCTAGAGTGTACCTCATCCAAACCCACCCAGAAGGAATAAAATCAAGTTGGAAGACAAGGTTCAGAGATGCAAAGATTTCTGATCCAAAAGAGGGCAGTAGTAATGGAAGAACTCAAATTACAGCTCCATTCCAATCTTGGGTTTGGATGGGAGTGTGGAAGCCTTTGGGAAGGTTCAGAGAAAGGTATTTAACATAACATAAAATTAAATAAATAATGTCGGAGTGGGAAAGGACCTTGAGCATCATCTTGCCCAAGTTTCTCATTTTACAAATGAGAAGGAAAGTTATTTGTTCAAGGTCATGTAGCTGGTCAGAAGCAGATTCAGGACTAAAAGTGTGGTCTCTATTCCTCAGACAGAATTCTTGTTTGAGCAGAAGATGGGGATGTAGAGATTTCCTCCCCCCTTGGGAAAAAAATAATTTTTTTTGCCTTTGTGTAGTAGTATTAGGGGCATCGAGGAGACTCTGAAAAGAGTGCAGGTCCTAGAGTCAGGAAGGCTTGAGTTTAAATGTGGCCTTAGGCACTTACTAGCTATTAGAACTTGGGCACAGCACTTAACCCTGACCAAGAAAGCAACGAAATGTAATTTGCCATTTCTTTCTCTAACTCATTTTACAGATGAGAAAACTGAGGCAAACAGTGTCTGAGAATCCTTTTTCCAGTCTAAATCTATGATCCTATAATCTATTTTCATCCACTCAACTGGTATAATTCACCTCAAGATTAGGCTCATTAGCACTTCCTTGTCATCTCGGAAAGCTTGAGCTGGAAAAAATCTCCAGAAATTAAATACCCCTGTCTGCTCCCATTAGTTTAAGAGGATTGCATCAGAAATCCCCAATCCAGTCTATCCTGCTTCTAAGAATGTTTTTGCCCCAGCCATTTTTCAGTCATGTCCAACTCTTCTTGATCTTATTTGGGGTTTTCCTGGCAGAGATACTGGAGTAGTTTGCCCTTTCCTTGTCCAGCTCATTTTACAAATGAGGAAACTGAGACAAGCAGGGTTAAGTGATCTGCCCAGGCTCCCACAGCTAGTAAGAGTCTGAGGTCAGATTTAAATTCAGGAAGATGTCTCCTGACTCTAGGCCAGGTGTTCTATCCACTGACCTAGCCACCCTCTAAGAATATTGGGTAAGGTCAATTATCCCCTATTGGGAATTTCTTGATCCTAACAACTCTCAGGCTTTTTTCTGGACATTCACACTATCTATTCCCCATGCCTGGATCTCTCTCCCTTCTCATTTTATCTGCAGGATTCCCTGGCTTCCTTCACATTAATAACCTTTTCAAGAAGCCTTTCCCAGTCCTCCTTAATCTTCATGCCTCCCCTTTGGTGATTATCTCCAATTTATATGTATTCTCCTTGTTTATACATAGTTGTTTACTTTTTGTTTCCACTGGTTTATTGTGAGCTCCTTGAGAGGAGGAACTATGTTTTCTCTTTTCTGTGTATCCACAAAGCTTATTATGTTGCCCGGCACTTAAGTGGATACTTAACAAACACTTGTTGATTTGACAGAATTTGCCTTAGCCAAAGCTCCCTAGCTACAATGTATCAGCACCAACATCACTGTCAACATAGTCATTAATAATAACAATAGTCAGAATTCACATAGAGAATTTTAAGGTTCACAAAGTGCTTTTCTTTTTTATTTTATTTTTTTTATTATATATATATATATTTTATAATATTATCCCTTGTATTCATTTTTCCAAATTACCCCCCCTCCCTCTATTCCCTCCCCCCGACGACAGGCAATACCATACATTTTACATGTGTTACAATATAGTCTAGGTACAATACATGTGTGTGAATATCATTTTCTTGTTGCACAATAAACATTAGAATCCGAAGGTACATGCAACCTGGGCAGACAGATATTAGTGCTAACAATTTACATTCCCCTCCCAGTGTTTCTTCTCTGGGTGTAGCTACCTCTGTCCATCATTGATCAACTGGAAGTGAGTTGGATCTTCTTTATGTTGAAGATTTCCACTTCCATCAGAATACATCCTCATACAGTATTGTTGTTGAAGTGTACAGTGATCTTCTGGTTCTGCTCATTTCACTCAGCATCAGTTGATTTAAGTCTCTCCAGGCCTCTCTATATTCCTCCTGCTGGTCATTTCTTACCGAGCAATAATATTCCATAACCTTCATATACCACAATTTACCCAACCATTCTCCAACTGATGGACATCCATTCATCTTCCAGTTTCTAGCTACAATAAAAAGAGCTGCCACAAACATCACAAAGTGCTTTTCAAACATCTCATGTGATCCTCACAATAATCCTAAAAGGTGGGTGTTATTCCTACCCTCACTTTACAGATGAACCAACTGATGCTGACAGAGCTTAAGTGACTTGCTCAGGTTCACAAGGTTAATCAGGGTCTTGGGTTATATTTGAACTCCGGTCTTCTTGACTCCAAGTTCAACATTGTCTGCTTGGCTCATAGCTGCCTCTATTATAATATGGGTAAACTGAGGCAATTAGTGTTGAATTCACTTGCCCAAACAGTTAGTATCTGAGGCAGGGTTTGAACTCAGATCTTTTTCACTTCAGATTCAGTGTTTTATCACCTGAATTATCTAGTATCCAAAGCAGATAATCCTAGAAATAGTCTTGATCAAGTGATGAAAATGTCTGCTATGTGCAATATGAATTCATCACATAGTGATAAACCATCTGGTGATGAACCTCTCTTCTCTTGCTCCCCAACTTCCTCTCTTAAACCTCACTTTTCTTCAAAACTCAGCTTAAGCTCTGCTTTCTACACAAGACTTCCTGATCCCTCAGATGTCAGTACCCTCCTCTGAAAAATTTCCTCACATGTATTTTTATATATAATATATATAATCTTTTATATTTTTATCCACACATGTATATGTATTAAACATTATATATACTATTCTAATAACATATTATGGATAAGTGTAATTATATACATGTATGATATAAATGTTTGCTGTTTTCCCTAATAGAATTGAAGTTCACTAAGGGCAGTGATTATTTCAAGGTTTTGTCTTTGTGTTCCCAGTTTGAGGCATAGTGCTTACGACTATGGTAGGCACTAAAAAAGTGTTTTTTTGATTGGCCAGTTGATTATCTAGGATAGTCCACAAGAGAACAGTGGAGGGGAGCAGGAGTGAAGGGGAAGAAAAGCCCAGACCTTACCTCTGTGTGCTGTATGGAACAAGAAAGTCCTTTTACTGGAATAAACGTTGTAAGGAAGAGACCTTACATAGTTGGCATGGGCAGCCACTTCCCGGGGAGGGGGTGGGGAGGGAGAGAGCAAGGATGACTGCAATGTCTGCAATATTCCTGCTTGATAGAGCCACTTCTATTCCACAATGAGTATTGATAGAGGACTAATATCATTTTTACTACTGATAATAAATCAAGATCTTCTTTGAGTGTTTTTCTCAAACTTTGGATAAGCTTCCCTAAACTTCAGTTTTTCCACCTCTCAAATGGTGATATAATCGTCATTGCCCTGCTTTTCAAGACTTTTGTGAGTTCCAAATGATATGAAGGGGATTTGGAAAGCTACAAGTTTTTTAGGAAAGTAAAGGAGTTATTTGGTCTCCTGGATGATTCCACTGGGCATTAGCTGTGTGGCCTTAATAAAGTCATCTCCCCCAAGTCCTTCCTATCTCAGATGAGGATAAAAATCCCTGTTCTGCCTGCCTACTGTCAAGGTCACAGCAGAGTCTGAAACCTACCCTCCAGGCAGCAGGTCTGGATACAGGCTGTGTAGTTCCATGTTCACGAATCCCCTGTGAGGATTCATTCATTCAATAAATATCTATCAATCACCTGCCATGTACCAGGCACTGTGCTAAGAGCTTAAGATACAAAAAGAGGTAAAAGATAGTCCCTGCCCTCAAAAAGCTTGCAATCTAACAGAGGCACAATAGGCAAATACATTTATACAAAGCAAGCTATGTAAAGGATAAGTAGGAAATCATTAAAAGGAGAAGAAAATACTGGAATTAAAAGGGAATGTGGAAGGCTTCCTGTAGAAGATGGGATTTTAGTTATATATATTTAGTTATTATTAGTTATATTATAGTTATATTTATCCTTCCTACCACGCAGAATCATTTGGGGGAAAGCATTTTGTGATCTCCCGTAATTGAAAGTACTTTGCAGTCGGTGAATGGCTGTTCACTTGTACCAGCTGAGTAGTATTAAAGTTCCTTAGGCTTTGCCCTCTCCCCCACTGGGAAGTGGCTGTCCATGCCAACCATGGATCTTTCCCTTACAACTTTCATTCCAGTAAAGGGGCCTCCTCACTCCTTACAGTGCACAGAGATAGGCTTTGAGCTTCTCTCTCCTCCTTCCCTCCTGCTCCTCTCCTGTATCCAAAAGGCCTGGGGAGCTAGGGGGTGGAGAGAAGGAATCCCCCAGAAAGACAATAATCCCTTCATCACCTTGAGCTTTCCCCTCTATTCTTCCTTCCCCCTCCCTCCCTGCAGCCACAGTCATCCCCAAGCAAAACTTTTTTTTTTTTTTTTCTGGCAGGGGCCCAGACAAGCCCGCCCTCAGAGCCTGGCCAGCTCCAAAAAGGAATTATTTCTGTCTCATGCATAGTTCTGAGCCCTGATGCCCAAAATGGGAAACAGTGGCTGAGCCCTGGGGGACCTAAAGGGAAGAGGGAGGGGAAAACTGTGGACAGACCCAACCCTCAGCGGCTCTACCAGAGACTAGGAAAAACCTAAGAGTATATGTGAAAGAGGAAAAAAAGAAAAAACAATCCAACAACACAAGGTTCCTAAAATGAATATACTTTCCTTTGTTCCTCAGCCCCAGCAGTCTTTTCCCTGATTCTGTCCACCCCTTAATATTGGGTTTGCAAAAAATAAAATTTAGGTTAGTGGAAGAAGCAGGATGGGACCAGACTTTGGGCTCAGTTCAAGAGACCCTGACCCCTAAAATTTAGGAGGATGGGAGCTAGAACGGCTTGGCTCCGGCAGAAGGAATTTACCCTATAAGGCTGGAGTTCTTAACCTCTTTTGTGTCGGGGGCTCCTTGGATGGCCTGGCAAAGCCTATGAACTCCTTCTAAGAACAATATTTTTAAATGCATAAAATAAACTAGTTAGGATTACAAAATAAACTAATTCTATTGAACAAGCAATTTACTGAACAATTCTATCAAATTCTAAGACCAGAACCCCTGTTTTAAGGGAAAGGTTATTATATTATGTTATACATTGGTAATACCCAGAACAGGATTTAGAGGAGGAAGAAAGTGTGGAAAGGGTGGGACAGTACAAAACAGGCTGGATTTGGAGTCAGGGGATGCCGGTTTGAAAAGGAGATAGGTGGTGTAGTAGACAGTGCTGGGCCTGGACTCAGGAAGATCTGAGTTCAAATGTGACTTCAGACACTCTCTTAGTTGTATAACCCTCAGCAAGCCATTTCATCTCTATTTCAGCTGCAGATAATAATAGCCACTTACCTCCCAGAGTTGTTGCCAGGATCAAATGAGAAAATATTTGTAAAGCTATTAGCACAACATCTAACACATGGTAGACACTTGATAAATGCTTGTATCCTTCCTTCTTTTCCCACATGCTACTAACCTCTCTGGGCCTTATTTTTCTCATCTGAAAAAGAAAAGGATTGGACTAGATGATCTCTAAAGTTACTTGCGGTTCTGATATTCTGTGTCCTAAGGTCTATTTCAGCTTTGACATTCCATGATTCTCTGATCCTATGCCTCTCTCTACTCCTTCAAAACCAAATGGATAAAAAAAAATTAATTTTTTCACCTGTGGAGTAATAGATAGAATGATGTTTTAGAACCAGGAAGAAATTAGTTCAAATCCTGCCTCAGAAACATAATAGCTGTGTAGTTAGCAATCACTTATTGTCCATGCACCTAAGCTTCCTTATCTGTAAAATGAAGAGGACACACTCAATTACCTTTAAAGTTGCTTCCAGTTCTAATTTATGATCCTAGAAACCCATGAATTTTTCAGGTGATTATGTGCTTGTCAGAGTCCCCAATGAGACTATAAGTTCAGGAACAAATTGTTCTTATTTCTACTATATGAGAAGTGTGATCTTCATAGCTGACATAGCACTTTGCTCCCATCTCATCTGATCTTTCCAATAACCCTATGAGGTAGACACTATTTCTATACCTATTTTACAGGTTAGGAAACTGAAATTCAGAGTAGGTCAGGGGCACAGAAACAAGAAGTATCCGAAGCCATATCCAAACACATCTTCCTGACTTTGCATCTAATATTCTATCCTCCCCACAACTCTGCCTTTTATTCAACAGAGAAAGCACTAAATTTGAAATGAGAAGGTCTGCATTGAAATTTTAGCTCTGCTACTTATATGGAACCAGGCACTTAACATCTGTGCCTCTGTTAAAATGAAGGGCTTGAGCTAAATAATCGGCAAAATCCCTCTAGGTCTGATGTTATATGAAAGCAAAAATAAATAAATAAATAATCCTGAATTCTGAATCTGAGAATACAGTCCATGATGTTAGCTGGACTATCTGAATGGCTAACTATTCAGTTAAACTGCCAAGATAGCTGTATGTATTAGTAATTTTAAGTGACTGATGAGGAAACTGACCTTGCCTCACTCCTGTTCCCCAGCAGGGACTCAGCCAGGCCATTATCAGTTCCTGAAGTGAGAGTTCATGGAATGTAGGAGATGGAAGGAACCTTAGAACATAGAACCCTTTTTCTGAGGCAATTGGGGTTAAGTGACTTGCCCAGGGTCACACACCTAGGAAGTGTCTAAGGCTAGATTTGAACTCACGTCCTCCTGACTTCAGGGTTGGTGCTCTATCCACTGGGGTACATAGCTGCCCCTAGAACCTCTCATTTCAGAGTTGGAAGGAGCCTTAGAAGTTGTAAATATTTAGCTGGAAGAGACCTTAGAATATAACATCAAGCACCACCATCACCATCATTATTATTACTACTACTTATTATTAGAACTAACATTTATGAGCCAGGCACTGTGCTAAGGATTTTACAAATATTATCTGATTTGATCTCTAGCTGAAAGGACCTTAAGACAAAGAATGTCAACACTAGAAGAAACGTCTCCTTAGAATATAAAATATAGAATGTCAGAGTTGGAATGGACCTTGGAACAGAATCTCAAAATTGAAAGGGAGCCTAAAACATAAAATTGACAAAGTTGGAACCTTAGAACACAGAACATGGTATGTAAGAATTGAAAGAGGCCTTAAAAGAAGAGCTGGAGGGGACCATAGATGTTATAACACAATATATCAGATCTCAAAAGGACCCAGAAGCCTCCTGTACCACTCATTTCCTTTCTTTAATATTATTTGCTTGCTTGAAACGACAAAGGTGTTTTTCCATACAGAAGATGCTGAGGTCAAGGCAGGATATCCTGGCTACTGCAGAGATTTCCTTGTCTTCAAATGCTTGGAATATGGGGAGAAAAAAACTCAAAATATTTTTGCCTCATGTTCCTCCCTTCTTTTACTCTTTCTCCTTTCTTACCCCTCCTACTTTCCTTTCCCCATTATCCTTCATAGTCCTCCCCAGTCCCATCTAACTATTCCCCTACCTCTTTCTCAAACCACCATCTCCATCTAATTTTTTTTTAAGATTGAGACCAGAAATAATGGAAAATATAATTCTTCAGTTTGGGTCAAGAGGGTACTCACTTAATTCATGACCACTTGTGAAGGCAGCTGTTCTTAGCCCATGAAATCCTGTTGCTAGGGAAAAAAATAGAAGATTTCAGAGTCTATGGGAGAAGTAGGTTAGAGACATCTGAATCTGAGTTAATGTTTTTCCTGTCAAATTTAAAAGTCTACTTTATTTTTTATTGAAGTTTTTTTTATTTTCAAAACATATGCAAGTGCAATTTTTTTCAACATTGACCCTTGAAAAATCTTGTTCCAATTTTCCTCCCTTCCACCCTCTCCCCTAGACAGCATGTAATCCAATATATGTTAAACATGGTAAAAATATGTTAAATCCAAAATAGACATATATATTTATACAATTATCTTGTGCAGGTCTATTTTAAAATTAGTAAGGAAATAGATACTAAAATGTAAAGAGCACTGGGCTGAGAGTCCCAGAGTTATGGATCCCTGCTACTACTGTCCATGTGATATGGCACAAGTCATTTAATAGCATGCCTGAGCCCAAAGGGAACTTAAAGATTCTTTGACCCCATTATTTTACAGACAGAGGAGGCCAACATCATAAAGAAAGGTAGTGGCAAAGAAGAGGCCCTTATCTCGACTCCAAAGCCCAAGATTTTCTCCTTATTATCTTCTTCTTTGGGCATTTCCAGAGTGCAGTCCTTGGTAAAATGATATGGAATTAGCTGGTCTCTAAAATCCCCTCTTCTTGGCTTTAAGATTCTGGGATCCATGATTTCCACTAGACCAGATACATCATGAGAGGAATTTGCCAAGACTTCACCCTAAGGCTCAGAGATGTGAGCATTCAGGGGGATGCTCCTGGCTGAGATTAAATTCTGGCTCTGATACTTGTTTCCAATGTAATCTTGGGCAGGTCATTTTCTGGGCTTTATTTGCCTCAGCTATAGGATGAGGGACTTGTATTAGACTTCAAAGGCTTCATCTAGTTCTAAAATCTATTATCCTACAATAGCTGGCCTTTAGAGAGTGTTTTAAGGCTTCCCAAATGCATTACACATGTTGTCCCCTATGACCATTTAATACAACTGCAATGTATAGGTCCCAGAACTGGTTGCTGAGAGAAAGCAGACATCCATGACAACTTTTTTGCCTTCACAAAACTCTTGAGTTTAATAACAGTATTAACTACATTGTACTTTAAAGTTTGCAAAACTCTTTACAAATATTATCTCTTTTTATCCTCACAATAACCCCAAAGAGTAAGGGCTATTATTATCATCCCCATTTTACAGATGACAAAATTGAGAGGTTAAATGATTTTACTCACAGTTACATAGTAAGAGTCTGAGGACAGATTTGAACTCAGGCTTCTGATTCCAGGCCCAGTGTTCTATCTCTTGTACCTTCTAGCTGCCTCAATATTGAGCTAGTGCTCAATAGCACCTGCATCATAACATGGATAGAGCATAATATGTGGGTAAAAAAAATGTACACTATGGACTATGGGAGTATAGAGGACGACAGAGTGATAAAATAGAAGGCCTTGTGTTCAAGCCCCAGCTCCTAGACTAACTGTATGACACTGGCTAAGTCACCTTACTTCTTCATCTACAATTTGGGGGGCCTACCTCATGATGGGGTTGTTGTAAAAAAGTTCTTTGTAAAACTTTTCTCTATAAATGTAAGCTGTTATTATTTCTGACTCTGGCAGGGTATCAAGGCAGAACTAACATTTGAGCTAGGTCTTGAAGGGTGGGTAGTATGTAAACAGGCAGAGACAAGCTAGAGTGTGGTGGGTGGAAAGAATAGCATAAGCAAACATGTTTTCCTTCAGCCTCCTTTCTTCCCTTTTTCTACTCCTGGTCCCTGTAGACAGTTGTTCTCAGATAATACCCTCTTCCTTACTTTACATCTGGTCTCTTGGATGATGCGAGTTGAATACACAAAGCTCTTTTGCTATGCCAATAATGGGCAAATTTCTCCTCTTCTTCTATCCCCAAACCATTATGGCCTGAACAGCCTCTCACTCACATGGTCCAGATACCCACACAAACCTCAAAGGCCAGTAGCCTCAGGAGCAGGTTGGAGCAAACAAGGCTTGGTTATAGTTCCCCCAGCAGACTCTGTCCTTGATTTAGTACATTGTGCAATACCTTTTGGCCTGGGAGGAAGAAGGGGAAGGAACAGATTTCACTAGACAGGGTTTGGCAGCAGTTGATGCCAAAGTGAGCCATTCGGGGTCTGGCATCTCCCTTTTTCTGATACAGCCCTGAGAAATGGGAGAAGGGAAAACTCACTTCAATTTTCATTATGGGCTCCTTCCTCATCTGGAAATAATCTACCCCAATCCCTACTCTGACAGGTGAGGAAATTGAGGGCCACAGAAGTCAAATTATACATTCTGAATTTATAGATTTAGAACTGAAACAGACTTTAGAAATCATATAGTCCAACTCCCATACCTGACAGATAGGGAAACAGGCTCACAGAGATCAGATTATAGATTATGGATCATAGATTTAGAACCAGAAGGGATTTTAGAAATCATAGTGTAACTCTCATACTTGACAGAGAAAATGAGGTCCACAGAGAATCAAATGACTTGCTCAAATTTTTAAAGCTAGTAAAAAATGAGACCAAGACTAGAACCCAATTCTCCTGATACTCAGTCCTTTGTTCTTTCCATTATATTAAGGTACCTCCTACTTATCCATCTCCACACTTATTTATGCAAATCTTACTCTTCCTTTAAGGTCCAGCTGAAGCCCCACCTCTCCTCTAAAGCATTCTGGAACTATTACAGCCTAGACCCCTCTCTTCTGTTTTCTCTTCTTATACCGATTATATAATTCTTCTGGAGCTTAATAATTTAATAACAGCTCAATTCAATAAACATTTCCTGAATGCCTAATATGGGTCCAGGCTGGCACTGAGACTGGGGAGAAAGATGAATGAGACATGGCCTCTGCTCTCAAAGTCCCTTATATCGTTTAAAAAAAAAAGACAAAAACAAAACAAAACAAAACCTTTTTCCTTCTCCACTAAAGCCAGCACATGGAGCGGGCTCTACTGCATTAGAAAGAGTGCTAGATTTGAAGTTGCAGAACCTAGATCTGAATCTGTTCTGTTTTCTTTTCTTTCTTTCTTTCTTTCTTTCTCTTGTTGTTGTTGTTGTTGTTGTTGTTGTTGTTGTTGTTCTTCTTCTTCTTTTTCTTTTTCTTCTTCTTCTTTTTCTTTTTCTTCTTCTTCTTTTTCTTCTTCTTCTTCTTCTTCTTCTTCTTCTTCTTCTTCTTCTTCTTCTTCTTCTTCTTCTTCTTCTTCTTCTTCTTCTTCTTCTTCTTCTTCTTCTTCTTCTTCTTCTTCTTCTCCTCAAGTATCTGAGGTTTAATTTGAATTCAAGTTCTTCTGACTTCAGGGCTGGTGCTCTATCCCCTGTACCACCTGGCTGCTTCTGGAATCCATATATTCTGATTTAAAACCTGGTGTTATTTCCTCTGCAGCACTCTGCCTCTGTAATTAATTATTAAGTAATATCTGAACAAAGAAAAGGTTTAGAGTTGGAAGCCAGTTTGGGAAACATATAGATGTAAGGGTTTTTTTTTGTTTGTTTTTTTTTTGTTTTTTTTTTGTTTGTTTGTTTGTTTTGGCTGAGGCAATTGGGATTATGTGACTTGCCCAGGGTCACATAGTTAGGAAGTATTGAGTGTCTGAGACCAGATTTGAACTCAGATCCTCCTGACTTTAGGGCTGGTGCTCTATTCACTGAACCACCTAGCTGCCCCTAGATGTAGGGTTCTTAATTGTTTAGTGTGATAGATGTTTTAGACAGTCTGGTGCAGTTTGTGGACTCTTCAAATCCATATTTTAAAAACAAAAAAAAAACTACATAGGATTATAAACAAAACTGATTATATAGAAATACAGTTATCAAAATTCATATTTTTTAAATTTTGCAGACCTCAGGTTAAGAAATTCTGATCTAGTTAACATTTATATAACACTTATTATGTGCCAGACATTGTGCTAAGCATTTTACAATTATTATCTTATTTTATTTTCACAACAGTCCTGGGAGATGGGTGCTTTAATTATCCTTATTTTATAGATGAGAAATTCTGGCAAACAAAAGTAAAGTGACTGGGTTGCACAGCTAGTACATGTATGAGACCATATTTGAATTCAGATCTCTCTAGCTGGACAGTAATTTCTTACTACTCTGGCCTATTGTGAGGGTCAAATAGGAGAGTGGACCTAAAGTGCTGTAAAAATGCCACACAGAAATGGAAGTCTTAGTTCTATGTCTGTTAACTATCAAACCTAGCTCTTTTCTCAAAGTCAACTCATACAAAGTGACCAATAGTGACTATACAAAGGTCACTATTGGTACAGCATACTCTGGGATAGCTAAGGGGCACAGTGGATAGAGTGGAGGTCTGGAGTCGGGAAGAGCTGAGTTAAAATCCAAACTCAGACACTTACTAGCTGGATGACTGTAGGTAATTCACTTAATTCTGTTTGCCTCAGTTTCCTTATCTATAAAATGAGTTAGAGATGGAAATGGCAAACCATTCTAGGATCTTTGCCCAAAAAATCCTAAAAAGGGATTATGAACATGACCAAAATGACTAGATCATACACCCTGCCCTCTCAGCCAGCCCAATAGGAGCTGATAATTCCAAATGATGAAAGAAGAAACTTATCTTTGTCCATTTGATCAAGTCACATCACATCATTCAAGGTAAGCAAACAGTAGCCTCACAAGGCTCAGCTGTCCCTTTGGCCATCCCCTGCTGTAACTAGAATCTCCATTATACTTGGCCCCGATGGAAGGAGGATGTTAAATCTCTACTGATTGACTAGAAGGTGCTAGAGTCTGACTTTCCATTCAGGAAAAGCAGAATGTGACCTAGGAAGATTCTGGGCTCAAGAGCTCTGGAGCAGAATAGCAGCACCTAAAACACCAGTCAGTTGTGTGATGTGTGATGAAGAGGTGAATGAATTCCCAGAGCACTGGCTTCCTCCTCTTGAAATGTGGCACTACATACCTGAGAGACCTAGTACAAGAAAAGTGTTTTCAAGTCTTAGAGCACTATATGAATGTTAGTTGTTGTCATAATCACCAGATTTAGCCCAGAAGAGAATTTAGGGATCATCAAATCCAGAGGTGTAAAACTCACTGGATGAAGGGCTGCCTGTAAACTCTCAATTAAGGCTTGAACCAGATCAAAATGTAATTGGGAAATACTTAACAAAGTAAACAAAAATATAACTCAACCTAGATGATGTTAATTTGTCTTTGTCCATGTCACCATGTACTCCACAAGGATCAGTTTCTATTTGAGGCTGACACAACTGATCTAATTCATCTTTTTTTTTCCTTCTCCTCCCTCTCTGCCTTCCCCATTTTCAGAGAAGAAATAGCCCCAGAGAAGGGAAGAGTCTAATCCAAGTTCACATGAATAGTATATGGCAGAGCTGGGATTCTGACCCAGCAAGAAGGCTGTGTGGCCCAGTGGAAAGTCCACTAGATTGTTACCTAATACAGTCAGTCCTGGTATGCAGAGCTGATGTAATCTTATACCACCGTCAGTGGAGAGAGACAGTTGTAGATCAGAGACATCTCTCAGGCTGTCAGGTTAAAAGTCCTGAATGGAAATCTCAGCACAGTTGGTTTATTAAATGACCTTGGGTAAGGTGACAGATTGGACTAGGTGACTTCCAAGTTCCCATTCAATTTTGAAATTCTATGATGATGTCACTTCCCCCTCTCACTAGGATTTTCTTCCTCTATACGTTGGGAGGAAGGGAGGGGACTAAATGAGCTTTAAAGTCTCTTCCACCTCTCAGTCCTATGATCCCATATAGAGATGGTCAACAATATATTAGTAGCCAGGAAGTACTGACTCATTCTAAATCTAATGTCCTTCCCAGTGCTAACTTTGGTGTACCAAAATCTGGGTATTAGTGGGGAGACTTTAAGTCAGAGATGGAGGAGAGAGAGAAGGGGGCAGGGGAAAGGAAGAGAAAGAGAGAGGGAGAAGGAGAAGGGAGAGGGAAAAGAAGGGGGAGGGGGAGAGAGAGAGAGAAAGAGAGGGGGGGAGAGAAGGAGGGAGGGAGAAAGAGAAAGGACAATAGGAAAAGGGAAAGGTTGAAGAGGAAAGAACTATTCTGGCACGAGGGGAAATGGCCAGGATTTAAACTCTCCATCAGCCCTCCCCCAAGTTATCTCCCTGATGGTCTTCTTGACCACTTACTGTGCCATTTTCCAGCCCTGGTCTTGTGTAAGAACTAAGTACAGGGAGACCATGCATGCAGAGCTTATGTGATGTTACTAACCCACTCTCAAAGGAGGAGTGACAACAGTTACTCAGTGACGCCTCTTGGCCTGTCAGCCTCTCTGTGAACCAGTGACGCTAGCTCAGCATGCCTCTTGTTAGACACTGATTGCTGGGGATCCTTCACCGTCACCAGGGTCAGGCTAACATCCTTCATTCACCCTCCCAATACCCATCATGGAGGATAAAAATAGCACATCCCTTCCCCTTATACATGGGGAGAGCTATTTCCTTGAGGTTCAGAGGAGACAAGAAATAGTTGCTTCTAATCAGTATGAATGATTTATTCTGACACTGTTCTATAATCACTTAAGATACCAGGATGCTTACTTTTAGAATCTTGGAATCTTAAAATTTCAGTTATAAAAGAAATCCATTTTCTCTCCCCCCCCCAAAAAAAAAACCAGAGGAATTCCCTCTACAATGTTCCTAATGCCCATCAAGTTGACAAAAAGCAATCTCTCCATAAATTTCCACAAGCTGGTGGTGAATTTCTGCAGTGGGAATCTTTGGGGTTTTTTTTTTCACATTTAAAAATGGAATTGTAATAATATACATTAGGCTCACATAGCATTTTAGAGTTTCCAAAGCATTTCCATATCCGTTATCTCATTATCTCATTCTACTCATCCCCTTGGATCTTTGTGAAGGACAACTAGGTGTCATAGTGGCTAGAGCTCCTGGCCTGGAGACAAAAAGGCTCATCTTCCTAAGTTCAAATCTGTCCTCAGACATTTACTAATTGTGTGACCCTGAGCAAATCACTTAACAATGTTTAACAAAGTTTCTTCATCTGGAAAATGAGCTGGAGTAAAATGAACTCCAGTATCTCTGTCGAGAAAACTCCAAATGGGGTCACAAAGAGACTGTAAATGACTAAACAACAATAAAGGGCTAGTTTTTATAAGGAGGAGCCATAGCAGGGTCCCCTATTTCTGATGTAGGCAGAAGGTACTCTGGGCAGGCTCCCCCAGTCTCTTGGCTCTGAAGCCAGATGATGTTGCCAGTCGCTGAAGAAGGAGAATGATGATGGTAATAAGCCGGGAATGTCTGCTGGGGGACTTCGTCATTTATCCTCAATATTTATTGCTTCTCTGTACCACAAATCTATCAGACTGGCAAGGGAATTCAGTTCCATTCTCTAGCAATTAATTCAACATTAAGAATGGGTGGGAATTTTCCTATTGGATCTTGAGCAATCTGGGGAAAAAATACTGAAGCTTCTTCCTTTGCCTTCTTAGAAACCCCCAGCAAGCAATATGCATGAAAGATGGCACAATCTGGAGGGGAATGGAAGCCTAGCAGGATGCCAGAAGAATGAGTTCCTAACCTTGGCTTGGCCGTTGATTGCTCTGTGACCTCTCCTATATTGGTTCCCCCTTTCTGGTTCTCAGTGCTCCTCACATAATATTTCTCACCTTGAATTTTCTTTTCCTGGGAGGCTAAACTTAGCTTCACCATTTCCTTGTTGAATGATACTGAGCAAATCATTTCTCATTCTCTAGGCCTGGATTTCCTTTATGGAAACAAAATAACGCATACCTTGCCTTTCCCTAGGAACATAATGAGAATTGGATGAGATAACGTATGGGACAAGAATTTCAGAAAGCGCCAAGATACTATACCATGTAACATAATAATAATGGTGCTAATAATAAAAATGATGATTTCTAATTAATGGGAATCAGGGGAGATACTTGCTTTCAGGATAGGAAATAAAATACTGCCTTTGAACTTTCAAAGGTGTATCTACTAACCTAGGCACCCATTTTTGCAAGAATGTAAAATAAATTTTTCCTGCATTCAAAAAACAATAAAAATAAAAACAACTATCATGATAACACTCTCCCCACCTGCACCTCATTCAGCTGCCTCATTTTTTTGGTTTCCCAACTAGTCAAGAGCATGGGGCTCTCAAAGGAGAGGGGATGGGCTCAGGTCCCAAGCTTTGGTTTCTGGCTGGAACAAAGAGATCCAATTGCTCAGAGACACTTTGTGACTGTAGTTGTGCAGAGCTGATCTGGGCAGTTGATAGCCTCTTCCTTAGGGACGTACATGGGCAGTCAGAAAGTTTGGTTCTTTTCCAAGTAGGGAAATATGGCTTGTCCTCATGCAGAACCCAGATTCCAATTATACAAAGGCTCTCACTGACACATGGTAGAATGGGAGCAAAAGACTTGCATTGGTTCAGTTTCCAGATTTTTCATTAATTTACTAGTGAAAGACTTAAAATTCCTTCCCCTCTCTGAGGCAGTGGATAGAGCACTAAACCTAGCATCAGCAACACCTCAATTCTGGCCTCAAATACTCATTAGTTATATGAGCTTGGGAAGTCACTTCTGTCTGCCTCAGTTTTCTATCTGTTAAATGGGGATAATAATAACCCCTACCTTCCAGGGTTGTATTTGTAAAGCATTTCACAGACCACAAAGTCTAATTACTAACATAATCATTTCCTTTTTCAGTCTAATTAGAGGTTGGAGCTAGATGAAGTTCCTTCCAGCTCTGACATGTTATATTCCAGATTTTTCTAGGTATGCCATCACCACAAGCACGTCATTTAATTTCTCTCCAGTTTCCTTATCTGTAAAATGGTGATAACATCTATTCTTACCTCCCAGGTGGTTGTGAGGATCAAGAAAATGCCAGATAAATGTCAAGTATTATTGTTGTGGTTCTTATTTTAAGGTCTCTTACAACTCGAATAGTCTATGTTCTAAAATGCTTTCCAGCTCTAACATTCTGTTCTCTAAGGCATCTTCCAGCTCTGACATTCTATGTCATCTTTTCCAACTCTGACATTCTATCTTCTAAAGCCTCTTCCAGCTCTACGTTCTAATGTTCCTTCTGTCCCTGCCATCTTCTATTCTATATTCTGTTCCATATTTTAAGGTCCATCCCAGCTCTAAAACTCATTGGTTTTGCGGTTATGAATATGGTTGTTTTTAAGGTAGGCGGAGGCTAGAAGAAAAGGGATGTGGGGGCCCCCAGAGCCAGTCTGGAAGAGGAGCTCCAAGGGGAATCGATTGCCTAAGAGGAGCCGACCCCATGTGTCTTTCTGACCCATGATCTGGCCTTTTGGGGAATAGATCTTCCACTGGGATCTTCCACAGCTAACCTTGACAACTGGTGTATAATAACACTCACTGATTTGGGACTCCTAGTTCTTGGCCTGAGGATCCAGCCTACCCAAGGGAGGTGAGAGGTTTTGGAAAAGAGCTGGAGAACAAGGCCATCCCCGATTTGTACAGCTGAGGTTGTGGGAGCCGCCCCTCCCTGGGGAAGATAGAAATAGAATCCTTAGGACTCTTCTGACCCTGGTTCAGTATAGGGAAAGAGGAAAAATAGCACCAGATGCCTGTTTCCATTTCTGGGGCAGGGAAAGACTGAAAAGTACCATCAGAGAGGCTTTCTGATGAATCATAGAGTGAACCTGAGAATCACAGATTGTTGGAGCTAGAGGGGACCTGGGAACAAAGAATGTGGGATTTGGAATCATAAGAGACCTTTGAGATCAATTGGGCTGGCTCCGTCATTTTTTAGATGAAATATAACCCAAAGAGGTGGGGGGGATAAAGAGAAGTTATTTGCTAAAGGTCACACATAGCTAGCATGTGGAGAGCCAAGACTGAACGCTAGGTTTCCTGGCTCATAGCCCTGTCCACTATGCCAGGAACAGCCTATATTTCTTTGAAGATCACAGGATGGGGCTAAAACAGGCCAGGATCATGGACCCTTGACCTCTCCTTGCTCTCAAACCAACATGGTGGATGAATAATTTCAAATTGACCCTGTCAGGCTCCTGAAGCTACATCAGATGGGCAGGTTAATGAGGTATGAAGAATTAGGTTGCTTGGCTAAGCAATTAAGCCCTAGATATGGGAGCAATCTCTGTTACCATCCCCGAACTCCCCATGGTCTTTTCCTGGCTGAATTCCAGGAGACTGCATCTCCAACTTCCTCTTATATTTGGATAGGTTGCCATACTATACAAAGCAATGATCATCTCCTCACACCCCCGGAGAAGTGGGTCAGGAAGGGAAATACAGGATAATAGATTGAGACCTGGTGAGGACCCTCAAAATCATTTCTTCTAATCCACTTACTCTACCAATAAGGACACTTAGTCCCAAAAAGAATATCTCACAACTAGTAAGTAGTAAGTCCTCCAACTCTAGGTTAATTGATTATTCTGCCATACCATGGTACCTCTTATCAGAAAGGAACAATTATCCCCATATTACAGGTTAAAAAAGAAACAAAGTGAGGCCCTGAGAGGTCATATAACTTGCCCTAGATCACAGAAGGAATCAGTGGACTGAATCAAGATCAGATGGGTTGATTCCCACTTGAGAGTTTTGAATTCCCACTTTATTCTGACAAACTGTGCTATTTGCTCAGACACTCCATAGCTTCCTGCCACCCTCTTCTGCATTTTTATGTAAAGTTTGGTTGTCATGCACTAGAATTTTTCTGTTTGGCCCTGGAGGTCCAAAAGAGAAAAGATATAGAGAAAGAGATTTGGGCTTCACATAAGAAAGACTTTTGTACCATTGGTGTCCAGAAATGCAATGGGTCACTTCAAGATGACACCTGCAGAGGCACACCAAAACTCGATGGATTTGGGCCTTACATCTCCTACCCCTGTGATGTGAGTCTCAGTTTCCATTGTAAAATAAGTATAGTTTATACAATTCTTGAGACTATTGAGAGCAGAATATTGTGTAAACCTTTAAGGTGCCATAAATGTGAGTTTTTCTCATTCTTATTATGTTGATTCTCTGTCACTAAAAGCCATTAATTAGGAACTGGATGACCACTTGGACTACTTATTGCAGAGATGGGGAAAACAGTTTTTCTGCAAAAGGCCATTTGAATATTTATAATATCTATATGGTCCATATAAAATTATCAACTTAAACCCTCAAGCAGTGGGAGTGCTAGCCCTCAGCTCATTATCATCTGTGGTTGCCTTGGCAGAGCCATACTAGATGATTTCACAGGCCTTTTATGGCCTCCAGCCTGCACATTCTCCATCCCTGATTTACTGAGATGATATAAAGAGGATTATCATTCAGGTATAGTTTGGATCATATGACCTTTAAGGTTCATTCCATAATTCTATGATATTCTTCCATCTTTGCCCAAAATCACTCTATAAGAAAGGAGACAATAGCCAAGAAAAAAAAAAGCAATGGATTTTGAGTCAGGAGATTGAGTTCAGATCCTACCGTTTTGTGATGTTAGAAAAATTAACTTCATCTTTCTGGGCCTCCTCAATTTCCTCATCTGTAAAAAGGAGGGAAATAGATTAAATGACCTAAGGTCTCTTCTAGCTCTAATCTATATTTTTCTATGATCCTTTGCATGAAGACAGTAGTTGAATTTCTCTAGAGAGTGAAGTGGACAGAGTACTAGATCTGAAGTCAGGAAAGACCCGAGTTCAAACTCAGCCTCAGACACTTACAAGCTGTGTTGCCCGGCAAGTCACCTAACCTCTATCTGCCTCAGCTTCCTCAGTGGTAAAAATGGGGTTAATAAGAACGCCTACCTCCCAGGATTGTTGTGAGGATTGAGTGAGACAATAATGTAAAGCACTTTGCAAACCTTAAAAAATAAATGCTAGCTATATTTATTGTTGTTGTTATTAATTACAAAGTAAATTGAAGCAGAAGAGAGCACTTATAGCTAAGGGGGATTAGAAATATTCCCTGTAGGAGGGAAAATCAAAACTGAACCTTGAAGGAAGCAGGAATTATTAACAATTAAAGCTTCCCCAAACCCGAATGGGCTGCCTCAAGAGGCTGTACACTTCTCCCAACTTGAGGTTCTTTAAGCCAAGACCAGATAACCCTTCTCTGAGCCTCAGTTTATCCTCCTGTAAAATCTCCTTCAGAGACCAGCACAGTACTTTGCACAGAATAGGCATTTAGTATTTATTGAATAGGAAGGAAGGTTGCCCTTGGTATTTGACTGGAGGGTACAGACATTGACAATCCAGGTAGAAGTTTCAGAAGCATAGCTGGGTATCAAGGAAACTAAGATTCTGATGGGAGAATGACACTGTTCTCTCTCTCCTCGGGGGAGCCAGACATAACAGATGTATTCCTTCTATTTGGGATTAGAGGTATTATTTGGTCTAATTAGTCTGGGATGTTTCATCATGTTTCAAGTTTCCTCAAAGGAAAAATGGAAGTATTTATCTTTCAGAGGGGATGGTGGACTGTAACAGGATGGGCTCCTTTTTGCTTTCCAGGAGAGATATCTCTGGGGTTTTAGTTTTCTTCCCTCACATACCTAAGCCTGTTGTCCACCAACCAGATTTACGAATAAGGCTTAGAGAGAAGAATGCAATCTATAACCTTGCTTCTCTTCATCATGTGGATTTCATTATAAAATACATACATGCACATACCCTCCAGGAATTATCTCTGGGTGAGGACCCAAAGATATGATGAAGATGTTTCCCAAAGCTCTCACTGACTGAAGATATCCCAATCTTCCAATTTCTGCTATTTATATATTTCCTTGAAATTCTTATTTTGTAGTCTTTCCTTTGGGCTAAAATCTTATCTCCAAATGGACCTTGTTAAGTAGTAGAGAGGAAGCTGAGTTCTTTTCTGTTCCCAGGTATACCAGTTAACTTGCTATGTGATTTTGAACAAGTAAAGTTGCATAACTTTAGTGGTTACTTCATATCTCTGGATCCCAGTTTCTTTGTCTATAAAATGAGATACTTTGAATACATAATAATCTCAAGATTTCTTCCAGCTCTGACAATCTCCGTTCTAAGATCCCTCCTATTATCTCTAACGTTCTATATTCTATATATTCATCACCTCTAACACTCTATGTTCTGTATATTCTAGATCCCTTTGCTCTCTGAGATATTCTATGATTCTCACTCCCTGACTTCTCTCCAATCTTTAGAACTTTCCTGCCTAATTCCTTTCCCTTTCAGGCATCTATATCTAGTCATCTAGTCATATATATTTTCTCTGTACCTAGTTATTTTTATATTCTCCCCATTTCAATGTGAATGCCCATTAGAATAGGAACCTCTTTAGGGCAGAGACTGTATATCCCCCACTCTTAGGACATTCCCTAGCACCACTTAAAAATAAAAAACTGATTGACTCCACCTTTGCCTCCTGGCTGCTGCTCCCAAAGTTGTCGTTTGAGCCCCATGGTCAATGTTGCTTTTAGTGTTCCCCTTAATCATATTTTACCTGTATGAAGACGTGAAGCAACTGGGAAAGGAAATCAACGTCATGGGATTTGTGCCCTACCTCAAAGTGTTATAGGGATAGCCTTACGTGTTTGTGCTTATGAGAATCTTAGATGTAATTAGAGTAATAGAATATTAGAGGTGATGAAAGGGAACTTAGAACATAGGTTGTTAGAGATGGTAAAAGAGACCTTGGAACATAGACTGCCTGAGGTAATAAAAAGGGATCTTAGAATATAAGTTGGCAGAGATGGAAGGGATCATAAAAATTATATATTCAAAATATCTCATCTTACACAGACAAAGAAGTTGGGATCCAGAGATGGGAAGTAATTCATACCCATCTACATAGACCTACCCACATTTATGCAGTTTATGATCATAATGACGAAGGTAGGATTGCATTATCTCTGATTTATATATTCACCTTCACAGACTCTCTGGTGACTTGGGACCAGCCTTGCTACTACATTGTGATGTTCCCCCATTAATGCTACTATTTACTCCTGAATAAAGTGACCTTAATTTGCAAAACATTATTACTAATGCCTGATGATTACTTCCATTAATATTTATAGCTGAGTGAACACTGAGAGGGCCTGGGTGCTAATTAATATTCAGAACTGTTAAAAACTGGCTAGATAAATCTTCCTGTTTCTGTCTCTGCTTTAGATATGATGGCTATAAAGGAAGATGGTAACTCCCGTCTTTATCATTATTTTTAAAAGCATCCATAAAAAATTACTATCTCAGGATAATAGAATGTTGAAATCACAGAGAAGAATGTTAACATCATAGGACAGAGAATGTTAAAATTCTAGAATATTAGCATTATAGAAATTAGGAGAATGGGACATTAGTAAAAATTGGTGT
Source organism: Sminthopsis crassicaudata (assembly GCF_048593235.1). Classification (NCBI taxonomy): domain Eukaryota; kingdom Metazoa; phylum Chordata; class Mammalia; order Dasyuromorphia; family Dasyuridae; genus Sminthopsis; species Sminthopsis crassicaudata. Next base: position 234,138,575 of record NC_133618.1, on the reverse strand, counting down.
TTTTTTTTAAATCATAGAGTGTTAGAATCATAGAGGCATAAAATATTGGAAATTACAGAATATTGGAATCCTATAGTGCAATAATATGTGAATCATAGAATGCCAGAGTTGGGAAGGATTTCAAAGGTGATCTGGTGTAACTTCCTGATGAGTACATAACACAGGGTGTCCCTAAAACTGCATTAAGATATCCTGTATGCAAAAAAATCCTTATGTTTGGGGACTAATTATTCCTAGCAGAGTTTGGCACCTGGGGTCAGTATCTTTGGAGAAAATAGGAGAAGAATGCTGATTGAGATTCAGTTGAACAGGAATCAGGCAGTGGCAGCTTCCCACCAGAAGAGGAGGGGGAAGGGAGGTGGTGGTGGATTTCCACGTTTGCACAGAAATGGAGACAAGTTTGAGACGCCCACGCCTTCTGCAATAGCTAACGTTTTCTTTTCTTTTCTTTCTTTTTTTTTTTAAAGAAAGATGAGTTTAAATCTAAACTGAACACCCCTAGTGTCATGAAATAGAATATTTTGATTTATCTCCTTTATCTCCTTTGGGAAAGGCTGGGGCCCCCTGATATAGGGAGACAATTTTAGTCTTTTCTCCTTTCTTCTTCCAAGGTCTCCATAGAATTGCTGGAGGGGCTGTTGCTGCAGAGAGATGCTCTCATCCTTTCCCTTCCCCCTCCCCACTTCAGATTTAGAATGTGTTACAACCCAGCAGCTTGTTGCCATGGTAACTATGGAGCTTTGGAGCAGCCTAGGCATCCCGGCTGGGCCTTGGTGCCTGCTGCCCTGATGCTCACACTACTTCCCACAAAGGCTGCTTCTGGTCCTTATCAGGTACCACCTCTGATGGGCTATTCCCCATGACCTGAAGGCCTGCTGAGGACAGAGCCCTGGGCCATTCCAAAAGACTGGACCCCAAATAGTAACTGTGAAGTGAGCCCAACTCAGAGCTCTTTACTGGCTGGGGAAAAGAAAGTCCCCATGCCAGAAAAAGACTCTAGGATGTTAGATGATACAAAATTCTACCAGGGCGGGGGAAGAGAGGGGGCCCCAGCAATTTGGCAGGATCACAAATTATGTAACAGAATTTCTGAGTTAAAGGAATCTTGGAGCTTATCTTGTCCAAGTCTCTCTCACTTTATCTAGATGAAAACAGTTTCAGAGAAGGGTTTTCCCAAGGTCACATAGCTAGTTAGCCTTTCCCCGTCCCAAACACATCCGTTGGGTAAATGGAACCCTCACTTTGTCTCTGACTCATTTTTTCCCATGAACTCTGGTACTCAAGAAGAAATAATAAGTCCAACTTTGTTTATGAATAAACTAGATTAATCTCGGAAGGCTTCTTGGAGGATGCATCTTTTAGGATTTCAGTTCTCTAGGAACAAGTTCCCACTTGGATACTAGTGACTCAAGACTAGCAGCAGGAATTTCTCCCCCAACCCCGTTCTGGTTACCAGAAATACTCCCTCATTTCTGGGCATGGACACTCTTAGGTGTCCTGGCTCAGGCCCTATGCGCTTGCATCTTGGATCTGAAAGTCTGCTGTTGTCATGGAAACTCTTCACCATCTCTTTTCTGGAATGAAGTTAATAGTCTCCTCCTTGGGGCTTCCTGGCTGAAAAGACAAGACAGTATCATCCCTGTGGACAGAAACCACAATCATCTCACAACTGTTCTTTCAAGGAGATGGACTCTTTTTAAGGGACAAAGGGTCACAGACCAGTCATATAGGAAGGGTCTCAAGCCAAATTCCTCAATAGCAGGAGCAACCTTGTCCCCCCTTGTCATCACATTCACCTGGAATATTATCATAATCAGACTCTGCCCCCTCAGATTCTAGGCTCTGATAAGATTGCCTTTGCCTCACCTTGCTCACTACACCATCTTCTGACCATTTCCCAAAACATGTCTCTACTTCCACATTTCCCATTTATATGTGTGGCCTTTCCCCACAGAAGGATAGCACAACATGACTTTTATGGAAGTGTTCTGCATAACTTCACATGTGGTTGGGAGTGGGGATAAGGAAGAGAGTCTGGAATCCCAAAGTTTTTTTTTGTGTGTGTGTGTGTGTGTTTTGTTTTGTTTTTTTGTTTTTAAAGAAAACAAATGTTTAAAAATTCTTCAATTTAATCCCCAGGCTATCAATGACTTTGAAACAAGGACAGTTCACTCATTTGGTAAAATATGAGCAAAATCTAAAATAAATTAGAAGCAAACAATTGTAAGGATAGGATAAATTTTGTTAGTTTGATTTGTATCCCTGTGTGACTTAGTACAGAGCATGAAAGAAAATCAGTGCTTAATAAATGTTTTTTTTTTTCATTCATTCATTCATGATCCAAGTTCAAGATGGGGAAAGAGTAGATCTGAAACTGATTTGAAGAAAGGGCCAGGTCACTTCAGAAAAGATTCATGGAAAGGAATCACCTTCATATACTTATTGTGGTGTATGATCTCACATTCCCTGCTGTAAGTCAAAATAGATCTAGGGATAGAAAAAGAAAATCTATGTTTAAATCCTGGTCCTAGATTTAATTAACTATTACCATGACCTTAAAGATATCTCTTAAACTCTCTGAGCCTTGACTACCAATTTATAACATGGGGAATAATTACTACTTACCTAAGACTTACAAAGTTTTTGTAAGGAAAGTCCTTAATAAGAATACTGTGTGGTGAAGGGGAAAGTGTGCTTTGCAGTCAGTCCAAGGACTTGTAGAGTCAAGGGATTTGAATTTGAATCCCTGCTACTTACTGAGTGACCTTGGATATCCACTTCCCTATCCTAAGTTCCTCATCTGTAAAATGAAGGGATTGTATTATGATCTCTAAGTTATCTTCTACTCTAACAATTGTTACTAATCTTTATATAGTTCCTTAGGGTTTGTCATATTCTTACATTCAGTGATGTAGTAGATAGAGTACCAGATCTGGAAGCAGGAAAACTTGGGTTCAAATTTTACCTCAGATAGTTAATTTCTTAACCTCTGCAGACTTCAGTTTCCTCATCTGTAAAAGAGGAATAATGATAGTGCCTATTTCTCAGGGTTGGTGTGAGGACCAAGTGAGATAACATATTTAAGGCACTTTGTGGCACTAAGTAAATGTCAGTTATCTCTACATCCTAACACCTTAAAGCATCATAGAAAGATGAATTACTCAATTCCTGACTCTGCAGATCAGCAGAATTTCTTCCTAACTCAAGATCATATATCCTTTAGAGGCAGAGGAAGTTAGGTTTTCAAAGAACAAAATTCTTTTTTTTTATTATAGCTTTTTATTTACAAAACACAAGCATGGGTAATTTTTCAACATTGACCCTTGCAAAACTTTCTATTCCAAATTTTCCCCTCCTTCCCCCCACCCTCTCCCCTAGATGGCAGGTAGTCTAATACATGTTAAATATGTTAAATCCAATATATATATATATATGTATATATACATATATATGTATATATATATACATATTTATACAGTGATCTTGCTGCACAAGAAAAATCGGATCTAGAAAGAAAGAAAAAATCTGAGAATGAAAACAAAAATGCAAGCAAACAATAATAGAAAAGGTGAAAATGCTATGTTGTGGTCTACACTCATTTCTCATAGTCCTCTCTCTGGGTGTAGATGATTGTCATCTTTACTAAACAATTGTAACTGGTTTGAATCATCTCGTTGTTGAAGAGAGCCATGTAAAGAACAAAATTCAACAACTTTCCTACTAGATCGATTGATTTGGAACCCCAACTCTTGATTATATAAATTTACGATATTCATCTGACACAAACCCATCTGTTCAGTTATTTTGGATAAAGCTCTTTGTCCATAGGGATCAACCTTCTTCCTACTTCCCCATTTTCTTCATCACCAAGAAGTCTTTTGGAACCTGACTCATGACTGCAGAATGCTTCACTTTGGCTCCAAATAAATGAAAACACCCTTACTTTGGTCTTTCTCCAGTTCCTCACTATCTCCATCACATCACGTTGCTGTTACTCTAATTATTTGTTGTCAATTGATCTCATCCCTGACCCATATGCGGACACCAAAAAGGAAGGACTTTGTCTCATACTTCTTTGGTAACTCTCTCTTATGAGATTCCTTAAGTAAAATATTTCTCTATCCGCATTTGTTTCTCCATCTATAAAACTGGGAAGTTGGACTAAATAGTCTCTTTTAGCTCTAGTGGTGAAGTAAATAGAGCACTGGACTTAGAATCAGAAAAACTCATCTTGCTGAGTTCAAATATGGTTTCAGAGATTTGTTAACTGTGTGATTCCAGGCAAGTCACTTAATATTGTTTGCCTCAGTTTCCTCATCTGTAAAAATTAAATGGAGAAAGAAGTAGCAAACCACTCTAGTATCTTTGCCAAGAAACTCCCAAATGGGGTCATGAAGAATCAGCCATGACTGAAAAACAACTGAACAATAACAATCTAGTTCTAATATTATTTTCTGAGTTTTAGGATCTTTTATAAGGCTTGTTGTTCTGTTTTAAATTCCCCTCCAGCTATTAGAAGTTTGAAGGTCTTTCCATCCCTTCCATTATGTTGGATTCTAATGTCCCTTCTAGCCTTTGACAAGCTATCTTTTATATTTTAATATTCCCTGCCCAAAGAAATTTGATTTGCTAACGTTTCATGTTTGAAGATCTTTTCCGGAGCTATATTCTAAGTTCTTTTCTAAGTTTGGTAGTTTATTCTATGTTGCCTAAAATATCTTCCAGGTCTGACATTCTAGATTCTTAAATCCCTTCCATGTCTTACATCTTTGTAAGGTCTAAATTCCCCTCATGGTAATCAGATTGAGTCCAGGGATGTCAACATATTCATCATTTGGGGTGAACATATGCCAGTAGGTATTTCAATCTATCATCCTCCATTGTGTATGTTTTGGGGAGACAAACAAATCCAGCCTCATTTCGTTTTCTTAATTGGAAAGATTCAATTTCTTTGATGGTATTAACATAACCAAACCCAGCCAACTGGGAGGACCTCTCTGGGGAGGCAGAGTGTCTGAGAGGGCCTTTTAGGGAGGGTGTGTTCCCAGAGAACGAAGCCGTAGGCAGGAGGCAAAAATAGAAGAGGAAAAACACCTCTTTTTTGTTTCCTTGGGAAGGGTGGCTGAGTGATCCTCAGTAGGGGTCCAGGACTGTCTTTATTGATAAGCTATGATTAAGAGGTAAGGAGATGGCTAAATGAAGGAAGAGGTTGGGAAGGGAACCAAGGAGGCTGGCTGGGGCGCCACCCCTCTCAGTCTCACAGAGGCAGCTGGCATTGGTGCTTCAGAACCTGATAATGAATGTCAGGGATCTTGAGGTCAATTTTTTTTTATCTCTATTGGGCCAGATATGTGATTTCCCCAGGCCAAGGGATATCTCCCATAGACCATGGTGTCCAGGCTATGTGGCAAAGGGTCCCAGACTTCTGACTCTCCCTCTTCCCCACTTTCTAGGAAAGAGCTCCCAAGTCAGATTTTCTATACCCACCTCTCTCCTCTTGATACATTTCCTCCATGATCCTTTGTTCTAACTCAGTTTTCCCATCTCTTACTTGTCAAAGTTAGACACCCCCTCTCCACCCCCACAAACTCTTCGAAATAGAAGTCTAATGAGTCTAGACAAAGAAGACATGTACACAGTAAGGACCAAACCCTTTGGGATGGCATTGGCTGCTGTTTCCGTGATTAAGAGCCAAATATCCCCACCTCAAACTTCTCTGATTGCATGTATTACTGAGCTCCAGAGGGCATGTAGTTATGAGTATTGTTTGGTTAGATGCAAATATGTGTGCAAGTGCATGTGCACATGCAAGCCAAGGTGTTGTACATGAAAGGCAAAGATACAGTGACGAGAGAGCTAGCTTCAGGATCTACCTCAGATGAATACTGACTGCAAGCGTGTCCATCACTTAACCTCTCAGTGCCCCAGGCATTTCCCTAAGACTATGATCAGCATTGCAGAATACACATCCATCATCACTGGTAGAGTTTCCTCAGAGGCAGTTCCCTAGAACAATTGAATTGTAGGTCCAGTCCAAAAAGAAAAAATCCTTGTTAGACATGTGAAATGTTAAGTAGTTTAGATCATGAGCAACTTTTTGTGACCCCATTTGGAGTTTTCTTGACGTTATTAGAATGGTTTGCCATTTCCTTCTCTAGCTCATTCTACGGGTGAGGAAACTGAGGCAAACAGAGTTAAGTGACTTGCTCAGGACCACATAGCTGGTAAGTGTCTTAGGGCTGAGTTTAAACTCAGGGCCTCTTAATTACAGAGCCAGCAGTCTATCCACTGTGTCTTTGTACATGTAGTATCAGTGGTTATTTTTTAAATTTCATGATATTAGTGTTAGTTAACCAAGTCTAAATATTACATTTCATGTCCTTAGGAGGACTTGAGGTCAGAGAGGCAGAGTGAGCCTTGTCCAAAGGTAAATGAGGGACCCAGCCTAAGACTTGATCTCAGGTCTCCAGGCCCCAAACTCAACATTCTTTTCCATAGCAACACCCTATTTTGTGAACGTAATTGTATATACAAATATTTAGATTAGATGCAAATAACTGCAGATATGTATATGACTATATGTGTGTGTGTATTTACATCATGAATGGATATGTACATTTATGTGTGACATGTTTACATTGCACTGTGTGTAATATTTGCAAATATATTTATATATATTTACATGTATGTATGTGTATTGTGTTTGTACATGTGTATTGTGTTTGTTCATATTATTTGTATGTCTGTAGATGATGCAGTGGATATAGAAGAATCAGGAAGACTCATCTTCTTGGGTTCAAATCTAGCTTCAAACACAATCCTATGACATTTAACTCTGTTTGCCTTAGTTTCTTCTTCTGTAAAATAAGCTGAAAAAAGAAATGCTAGTATCTTTGCCAAGAAGTGTCAGGCTCTTTGTGACCCCATTCGGGGTCCTACACTACTAAAAATTACTGAACAATAACAAATGTGTACGGCTGAGGGTGTGTTTCTATGAATTCTGGAGCTATCTAGAAGAATCTATCCAAGGCTAGAAAGAATTCTTAGCAAGTCGAGATTTAGTACTCCAGTTGGGCCAAGGGTGCCAGGTACTATTGGCTCAATGACTATGGGGATGTTCTGGGTGAGCTCAGGAGCAGGATCCCCCCAAGCCCCGACCTGCAGTGGAATAAACGGCCCCCTCATTTGCCTTTTGAAATCTACACAGATGGACACTCTATCCCTTGGCCTCTAGTGACAGAGAAGCCATCATCAAGGATGGAGAGCAGGGAAACAAACCTCTGTGACTGATAACTATGTTCAATCAAGGTCTCAAAACATGCCATTCAGAGCTACTAGAGACCATACGCCTGCGTGAATCACCCGGAATTCAGCACGCCGGGCTATTTTCTGCCACTGTCTTGGGCTCTGTCACCCCAGCTGCAGGAAAACTGCTAGGTTGGGGTTGCCATGGTGAGACCCGGACACTGATTCCCCAAGACACATCCCTGCATTATCCCTGGTGGAGCACAAGCCTTTCCCAGCTGATCCTCCTAAAAGAGTGACTCATAGTTAAATATATCACCTGGCCTCTTAAATTGTTTGCTTTTCCCCAACAGCAGGATATGGGTAGAGGGAAAACTTTGGGGGGATCATGGAGATCAGAATGTCAAAGTCTCATTCCTTTCCATTTGGCCTTCTGCAGAAGGGCTAGCTCTGGGTCTCCCAAACCAACAATCCCTGCTCAGCCTCTCATTAACTTATTAGTGTGACCTGGGCAAATCCCTTAACTCTCAGAGCCTTTATTCAGTTTCCTCATCCATAAAATAGAGGTTGAACTCGATGGCCTTTAAGAGTCTTTCTAGGCCTAAATCGGTGATCCTAATTATAGAGTAATATAATCTTGAAACTGAAAGGGATCTCAAAAAGGACCCTGAGCAGGAACCTCTGTGACAGTTGGCTCTGAAGTCCAACTCTGGTAATTACTAGTTTGGTGATCTTGGATCACAGTCATTTCTGATTTTTATACTTCCTTTTCCCATCTGTAAAATGGGTGCTAAAGACACCAGATATTTATTGAATGCCTACCATTTGCTAGGTACTATGTGAGGTACAGAGGATACAATGACACAAACAATATAGTGACTTTTTTTTTCTTTTTTTACATATCTGAGGAAAGATTTGAACTCAGGTCCTCCTGACTTCAGGACTAGTGCTCAACCCACTGTGCCATCTAGCTGCCCCTGCAGTGTTTTCTTTTAAGGAGATTATATTTATCTGAGAAATAAACCGTATACACAGATAAATAAGTATTGAATATAGGTAGGTGACTCTGTGTAGGAAATGGATTGTAGAGGACAGAAAGCAGAGACAGTGAGATTAATTAGGAGGCTATTGCAGGAGTATGGGCAAAAGGTGATGAAGACTTTAAGCCATAAGAGTAGAGAGAAGGGAGCAGTTGTAAGAGATTTTGTAAAATTAGAATCAGTAAGATTTGATGTCTGATCAAATGTAGGAGTGAGTAAAGGTGATAATTTCCCTAGTGACTAGAAAAACAGCAGTACCCTCATGAAAGTGGGGAAATTTGGTGGAGAAGTGGTTTGGAAGAGGGAATGGGAATCTAATGAGTTACATTTTGGAATTGTTGAACTGAGATGTCTGTCTACATTGTAATATATAGAAGAAATTTGGTAATGCAGATATTTGCATCACTTACACCAGAGGGTGGTGATAAAATCACTTTGTGAGCCTTAATGCTTTCTGTAACTGGAAACTCTCCTTTTATCATCCTTGTACATGTATACTCAGGCTCTGCTTGAAATCCTCCTAAAGAGCTTTGGTGGGAAGAGCCATGATCCAAAGAACTGGCTATGGGTCCTGACTCAGACTCTCATTAGCTGTTTACCCATCACCCAATCCATATACTAGGAGCAATTACTTCCTGCTGTTCAGGTTATTCTCCCTCCTTTCTCAAGGAGTTCAGTCCTTGGTTCACAGGCTTCTTCTTTTTCCTTGATCACTGCTTTCATACTGGGACTGAGGTTCTCAAAGTGTGGTCTAGGTCTAATGTCCAATTCAAATTTCTAATTAGATTTTCTAATTTCTGGTAAATTGCTAATTTCTGATGTGATTTTCTAATTTGTAACTTGGTAAATATGGATAACTTTATCCCAAATAAACATACTCCACATAAACAAAAGCTTGTTGGAATATAATCAAGTTCTAAGACCAAAAAGGTTAAGAAACACCATGGTAGGAGATTTCATCAGATGCATAGACGTTCCATCTGACACTTTAGCCTCTCAGTCCCTTAGTCTCCTGAATTCCCATGAACTACTGCTCTACCTCAGAGAGACACAGGATTGGCCACTCTATTGAGTTCAACATTACCCCAGAGATATCCCACTTCTAAGATCAAGAATTCTGAAATACTCATCTCACCACAGCTTCTTATTACATCTCTCTCTATGCCTTACTCCTAATCTTGTCCTCATCCTCATGATGACTATCAGTCCCTTCATCTTTCAGTATTCTCCCAGGCTAACACCCCTCCTCTGGCTTCACATTTCTTCCCAATTTCAATCCTTTTTGTTATTGTTCAGCTCCTCATGAATCCATTTTGGGATTTTCCTACTGAAAGTACTGGAGTGCTTTGCCATTTTCTTTGCTAGTTCATTTTTCAGATGAGGAACTGAGGTAAACAGGGTTAAGTGATTTGCCCAGAGTCACAGAGCTAGTATCTGAGGCCAGATTTGGATTCAATAATGAATCTTCCTGATTCCGAGTTCAGTGCTTTATCCATTGCACCACCTTATTGCCCCTCAATTTTTTTGGAGGCAATTGAGATTAAGTGACTTGCTCAGGATTACAAAGCTTTTAAATTTTTGAGGTCAGATTTGAACTCCATTGCACTATCCACTGCAGCACATAGCTGACCCTCGATGTTGACCTTACAGCTAATCAATGCCCTTTACTCTTTAATCTCTTACCTCTCTGTCCTTTTGCCATTCATGCCTTACCAAACACCAACCCAGATTACTCCCACCATCTGCCTCCTCTACTCCTACTCTCCTGCTGCTGAGCATAGCTAGAGGAAGTCACGTAATCATCTGCAGACTGGATTCACTACAAATGTATGTTATCTAATCTCAACCCAGTTGTCACTACAGCAAGGTAATCCTTTTTCTCCTCCCTAATTGAGTCTCTATTTGCACTTCCCACAGTGGTTGTTTCAAACTTTCTTTTCCCTTCCAAGCTCCCACACTATCCACCCCCAAGCTTCTCAGCTGAGGACCTGGCCTCATAGTTTATAGAGGAAATGGAGTTTGTTTTCAGGAGCTGTTTCTCTTCTCCACATCTTGGAACTTCTAGATATCATCCCCTATTTTATCCTCCTTTACATTTTTATTTTAACCTTTGAGGAAGAGGTAACCTTTCTCCTTGCCAAAGCCTTGCTCTAACAACCTTGATCTAACCCTTCTCAAAGATTGCTCCCATAGTTATCTTTTCTCTTACTAATTTATTTCTACTGGCTCCTTTTCTGCTATCTACAAACATACCTAGGTGACTATATTCCTTGTAAAACTTTTGATTTAACACTACAATCCTCCCAAACTATTTTCCTTCATCTCCCTTTCAAAATCTATTTCTTTGTCTGAACTTAGGGGAGATAACTTAATGGAGCTTCAGGTGGCCCATGTGTGAAATGATGATAATATTTGCTTTGAAGTCCTCTGAGACAATGGTCTGTCTGAATCAGTAGCTTGCAAACTCTGTTAAGCAATAGCTATCAACTATCTCACTGAGCTTCCCTGTCTCTAAGGAGCTGAGCCAATCAACATGGTAGCAGGGAGCATTTATGTGAGAATAGTTAAAGGTTTATTGGGTAAAGTATATACACAGAACAAACATGCTACTTTTTTGCTTGCAGTAACCCAAATACAACCTTAGGATCTTAACACTCCTAAAATATGAGATACACAATGACACAAGTATTATTAGACTTACACCAATCAACTGCCCAGGTAGTACAGTAGGAAGCTGGCACAGTGAATAGAATACCGGACAAAGAATCAAGAAAAACTGAGTTTCAGAAACTCATTGGTTATTGTGACCCTAAGCCAGTTATTCAGTCTTAGGCTGCCTCAATTTCTTTAACTATAAAATGGGAATTATAATAGCATCTATCTCTCAGGACAGTTGCAAGGATCAAATGAGATAATATCTGTAAAGTATTTAGTACAGTGCCTGGCACATAGTAGGTGCTTCATAAATGCTTATTCTCTCCCACTTCAGGCATCACTTGAGATCCAAGCCATAAGGCTTGATTTCCTAGGTTGCTAGAGCCTGAATCTTTTCTTTGACTACCAGTACCTGGAGATAGTCTAGTTTAACAGGTACTACTACATAGATGAAATCTTGGCTAATCACTGCTAGGGAACCTGGTGCCATTACTTGTGTAAGCAATCCTGGGGATATAATAGGAAGGTGAAACCCACCATAATTCAGAGTCTGGAAATAGCCATAATTTGTTACATAGTTTGCTTAGACAAGGTCCCTGGGAACAGAACATTTATTCTCTCCCATCATAGAATTGGTATGAAGAAAGTGATTTATAATTTTTAGACTGCTTTAGAAATGTAATTCATTATTATTATTATAGTTACCATTCTTTGTTATCATTATCTAAGTTCCACTGATGGATGGTTCTGAATCCTCAAAAATTCTAAATCATGGGAAGTGGAATCTGTATCTCAGCAAAGCTTACTTATTGGTCCTGCCCTCTGGAGCCAAGCAAAAGAAGGGATGCACTGTGATACGATGAAAGGAATACTGGATATAGAGCATGTCAGAAGATTTGGGTTCAGATCCTATCTTTGCTGTTCACCAAGTATGTGACTAGACAATTCACCATATTTTGGGCTTTCGTTTCATTGGCTATAAAATCAATCATTATTGTGCTTATTAAGTGCCTACTAGCTGCAGTAGGAGCTGCAACGGGTGGAGCACCAGGCCTGGAGTCAGGAAAACCTGAGTTCAAATTCAGCATCAGACACTTACTAGCTGTGTGACTCTGGGCAAGTCACTTAAGTTATATTCCCTGTACCTCATCTGTAAAGTGGGGACACAGTGGAGAGGGAAATGCAAACCGCTCCAGTATCTTTGCCAAGAAAACCCCTCAGACAAGTCCACGGTGTCACAAAGAGTTGGACACAACTGCATGATTCAAAAACAACTAGGTATAGTGAACTGAGGATCCAAAAGTAAGAAATAAAGTAATTCTTGCTCATTAGAGTACAAACTCTAATGGAGGAAACAATAGATTCACATATGAGTATATAAAAAATAAATACGAGGTGGTTAGAGAAGTAGGATATTCGTAGTTGGGGGAACAAAGATTTCAGACTATGTTTGAGTTTTATCTTGAATCAAATGGGCAATTCTATAGGAAGAGATGAGGAAGGAGTGCCTTTGTGGGGAGGAACATCAGGGCAGGAGGACAGAAGGAAAGCAAGATTGAATCACAGTATAAGATATGGAGTATGGTATAATGAGCCTAGAAAGAAAGCTAAACAGAATTTATATTTTATTTTAGAGGCAATAGAAAGTTACTAGAGTTTAGTGAGGAGGGGGATGAGATGGTCAGATCTGTGTTTTTAGAAAATCACTATGGCAGCTGTGTGGAGGATGGACTGGATAGGGACAGACTTAAGGCAGGAAAACCAACTAAAAACATAGGGAAGAGATCCCTGAATTAAGGGGGTGGGCTTAAGAGTAGAGAAAAGGGTCCTGGACTGAATTAGGAGATGGGACATCCCTGGCTGGAGAAACCTGCAATTCTCTCCCACCCCCTTTTCAAGGCTCAGATCAAAAAATATCCCTCCAAAAAAACCTTGATTCCATATTATTCCAGCCACCAATGATCTTTCTGCTCTGAGACCCTCAGGCCAGATCTGCCTTGTTTACCATCCCTTTCTCAAGCATATGTTTATTTGTGAGACTACAGGATCTCTTGAGGACAGGGCCTATTCAAGTAATTTAAATATTAGACCACAGTTTATTAGAACTAGTAGTCCAACCATCTTGTTTTGCAACTACAATAATCCAAAGGAAAAAAGTGACTAACCCAAGATTTTTTCAGAAGCACCATGGCAAAAGGGAGATGGTGTTGGAATCAGGAGTCAGGAGATCTGAGCTTCATTCCCAGCCCTAATGCTTGTTAATTATGTAACTCTTGAGTCATTTAAGCCCTCTTTGCCTCAGTTTCTTCATGTGTAAAATGGGCATAATAATGCCCCCTTGAGAGGCCTTAAGGCAAGTAGATCAGAATTCAAGTCCTACCTATACTACTGCTGATTATGTAATTTGTAATTACAAATTAATTAATTTGTAAGTGTCCCAGGCAATTCCCTAAGATTATAAATTGCTAAGAAGGTGCCAACTTGAATTGGTGGATGGAATTTTTCACCAGGAACTCCCTATGCTGATGTAATTTTAAGTCCCATTAAAAAAAATACTTCATATTCCACTCACCATGCACCTCACAGGGTTATAAGGAATGTACTTTTTAAACCCGAAGGCACAATAGAAATGTGATCAGCTTATGACTATGGCTATGATTACCAATAATACTGCTATTCTCTTACAAGAAGACATTGGCTGAACTGGGTCCCTGACCCACTCCAAGATTCTTTCAGGACTGGAAAGATTTCAAAGAAAAATTTCCAACAAGATCAGTGATTTCAGCTTACTAAGCATGTATTAAGTACCACTGAGGCAAATGTGTGGTACAAGAAAAAAAGCATTGGGTTTAGAGTCAGAAATGTTTACTTCCTGCTTCAGACACTTACTAGCTTAACTTCACTTTCCTTCTCTACAAAAAGAGTAAATTGGACCCAGTGGTCACTATATCCTTCCCAGTATCCTTCCTTCTATAATTCTGAGTCACCTACTGTGTACAAGGACCACATTTGGCTCTGAGTAAAATACAGAGAAATATAAGACTAGCACCTGCCCTGATGGAGTTCACAATCTGGATGGGAAAAGACAATACATATACAAATAATTATACATAAAAGCAGATTTTGGTAAAGGCATGAACGTTACAAAGCATTTATAAGTGCTCTGAGAAAAGATAATTTCTTAGGAAGGGGACCCAGAAAGGTTTTCTGGAAGAGCTGCTATAGATGCTGAGCCTTGAAGGATGGATGAGGATGAAAAAAATTTCAATAGAGATTGGCTTTAAGAAATCACATTTGCAAAAAAAAAATTAAGTAAAAAATAAAAAGGCACATTCCAAGTATAAAGAATAAATGCTCTAAGATATAAAGAATTACTTTGGATTCTAAGGGGCAGAGATAATAGAGGAGTAGATAAGAAATGGTGAGTCATCCAATCTGGATTTGAAGAATGGCATGAGAACAGGTCAGAAAGGTAAGGTGACCCAAGATTGTGGAGGGTCTTGACTAGTGGTTGAGAAGTTTGAACTTTAATCATTAAGCCAATAAAGGACTTTGAGCAGAGGAATGACTGGAAAATCATTTTCTAAAGGTCACTAGTGATTTTTTTTAATGATTTATATCATAAATTTAATCATCTCAATAGAAGAAATCAATCAAAAGAAAGAAAACCACATGTAAGGTTATAAACTATAAACCATTTACAGCTTGCTGGAAGGAAATAAATGTTTAGTTTTTTTTAATGGACTTGTCATGTGATGAGAGCTTGCAAGGGGTAACCTTGAGGTAGCCCGCAAATTTCACTTTCTCTTATGGATATATAGGAAGATATAGATGACAACTATGTGATAGGAGTAAACAAGGATGAATTACTAGGCATTGTTGGAAGGATCCAGTGGAATATTAGGTTTTATATATATATACACACACACATATATAAGACCAGCTTGGAATCCTATAAAACAATTATCCTGCTTTCTTTATATTGTTTATATTTGTGATTAAGTCTGTGATATTGGTAAAAGGAACTGTCCAATCAGCAATCTTCCTCTATTGCAGGGTGAGACCCTTCTGCAGACTCTTTAGGCCAGAAGCTGTCTTGAGTCCTAGGAGTTTAAGTGTCTTGTGCAGGGTCTCACAACCAGCATGTGTCAGAGACTAGGCTGGGCTTTCCTGCCTCTCAGGCAAGTTCTCTGTCCACTACATTGTGCTGAATCTTGCCATTTCTAGCAACATGATGATGTTCCGTAATATTGCTGTGCCATAGCCATTCCCAATCATTGCCCACATAAGCCATTTCTGCCATAACCAAAGTCACCAGTTTCTTTGAGAGAGAGGTTTCCTCGAAAAGCACACTTCCTGGTCTCAAGGGAGCCCGGCGTGATTCATTTGTGCACAGCTCAGACGAAGGTTCATGAGCCTTTGGGACTTCTGTTTTTACGAGGGCCCAAGAATGCAGACCTCAAGGTCTGGAGACCTTCCAAGAAGGAACACTTTAACTGTGTAAAGTGAGACATAGCTATAATCCACAAATACAGCACAAGTCTCCCCAGCAAGTCACTACTGTTGGCTGTCACCAACTGTTGAATGTTGTCTGGCAAAGAAATGCTCATCATGAATCCAGCTTTATTCTTCTCCAGTGGCCGAGCTGTAGATCCGTGTTTATCTCTGTGTTAGCAAGTTGCTAGATCAGGACTCTTTGGAGATCTATTTCTCTTGCTTGAGGGAACATAGTATAAAGTATGAGGAGCCAGATCCTCATGGATTTGCTGTGCGTTCTTAGGCCAGATTACTTAACCTCTCTGAATCATACTCTTCATCTGCAATTATCCTGACTATGTTACATAGTTACTATGAGAATCCATTGAGATAACTGATGAGAAAGCACTTTAAAGCCTTAGAGCACTATTCAAATAAATGATTTATTATTATTATTATTAGTTTGTTGTGTGACCTTGGGCAAATTTATCTTTGCTTTCCAATTTATATTTTCCATTGCTGTAAATTGAGAATATTGCATGTCCTATAACTTTATATCATTAGAGAAGCAGGTGGCATAGGGAAAAGCATGTGGGTCAAGATGCAAGTCCTTATGTTGGAGGGCTTCTCAGTATAGTCCCAGGGTAAAGGAAAAAGGCAGAGCTTAGAGCCTCCATCTGGCCTGGGCCTCTGAGACATGGTGAAGGGTTTGGAGACCACATCTTATGAAGATAGTTAAAGACATAGAGCAATTGGATATTTCTTTTTAAGTATTCAAAAAGGTAACACTTGGAAGAATGAACTGTTCTGTCTGACTTCAGAAAGCTGAGTAAGGAACAAAAGAGGCAGATTTAGGCTCCAGGCAAATGAAAACTTCCTAAGGCATGGAGCTGACCAAAATAGAACAATCCCATAGAATGTAAGCTCCTTGAGGGCAGGAATTGCTCTAGCATCCCTAGGTGGTTTGTAAGGCTGTAATAGAGATCTTTAAGGAGTTGGGAATGTTGTAGAGTGTATTCCTGTTTGAACAGGAGCCTCATTGGCTTAGATTTTATGGTTTATGTCTTGTATCCCAAAAGCCAAGATCCTCTGGAATTTTTTACTTTAGGATTGATCTGTGAGCCAGAAATCCCTCTGATCTAGTTTGTTTGGTTGTCAAGGGACACTGGCCTGGTTTGCTGCTTTGCTAACTTGTTATCACTAGGAATCCTTAGATTAGCCAGTGGCAGCTGCCTCTCATTTCCAGCATCTCCTTACAAAGTGCTTTCCTCATTGAATTTATTATAGTGTTTTTTGTATCATACCAGACCAGGGAGAGGGGAAGAAGAAGGAGGGGCTGGACATGATGCCCTTCTGGTCTCAGGGGACTCACAGTCTTATGAGGAGAAAAGATTTAGGAAGTAATTAGAGACTAATGGAAGACAGCTTATGCTAAATGTTATGTAAGTGACAGAAAGTGGAGGCTGTACGAGTTGGGGGTGTAAGAGAGATTCCTGTGGGCCAGTGGTCGAGGAAGATTTCCTGGAGGTGGTGGGATCTTAACTGAGTCCAGAAACCCTGGTTGCCTGACTTCTGGATAAATAGTCATTTTCCAGGCAAATTAGTTCTTATTAAATGGGAAGGATTTTGAGTTAATGAGCATTTATTAAACATTTACTCTGTGTCAGACACTAATTATACCAAGTGCTGGGGATCCAAAGAAAAGCAAATATGGTTCCTACCTTCAAGAAGTTCACATTCTAATAGGGTTTCCCTATAATAATTCTAATAGTGGTTTCCTAGGTACAGAGAAGTGCATGGTGCAAATGGAAGGTAATCTATGGTAAAGGATGAGGGGAAGAAAGAGAGATTAGGACTTTGTGTACATCTGTTTGCAAATGATTTTATGATATAATGCAATCAGTGGAAATGACATTAAATAATAGCATTATTACCTACTTTACCCCTACTGTGTCCATCTTCCAAGGACTGGCCTTAGCGCAGAGGGGTTCAACAGAAGAAGGCTGAACGCAGTAATGGCTTTTTTTTTTTTTTTGGACACAGCAACTCTTAGCAAAATGTGGAAGAGCTTTAATTTCTGTCACTAGAGGGAAGACCCATGTCAATGAAATCATGGATCCTTAAAGTATTGTCATATCAGATATGAAAGAATTCAGTTCTGGAATCAGCTCAGAGAATGGGGTTTGAGGTTTATCTGTTGTGGAAAATCAAAGTCCTGGCAGAAATCTGTACTGCTTTTGCCCACCACAGCCACCCAAGTAGGAGGAGCAGATAATGAATGAATGAAGTCAATAAAGCATTTTCAAGTGCTTACCACTGTGCACAATGCATCAGTAAAAAAAGTAACAGTTCTTAAAGAGGCTCATATTCTAATGGGGGACATAACATATACAGAAGGTTTTTAGCTGCAAATCAAATGGAAAGGTTCATGTTCTTTAGGGTGCAGGGATAAAGTAGGTAATATTGCTCTTACTTAATGTCATTTCTACCGATTGCATCATATCATAAAATCATTTACAGACAGATGTACACAGAATCCTCGTTAATCAACAAGCATTTTTAAGCACCAACTGCATTCTAGATATTGTGTAAGATACTAGGATATCCATAATGACAAAAAGTCATGTATCTATAAAGATTTACAATTTTCGAGCTTCTCTCCTCTGATGCAAGTTTTAGAAGGCCCATTTTACAGATGAGGAAACTGAGGCTAAAAAGCTTAATGACTTCCCCTTTCCCCCCACTTCGCCCCCCAGGGAATCAACCCTTACACAGAGGTAATCTGTTAACTACTTCTATGGGTGGTGTAGTTGGGTAGTAACTGCCTCCTTAACAGCCAAAGCTACTGAAGATTCAGAAAAGAAAGTTCTTGCCTCCAAATCATTGGCATTGTCAAATAGCTCAAGATCTAAAATTAATATGGCAATATTGATGGGAAAGACAATAAAGGAGATGCTTAGCTGTTGTACCCAGAGGTGCAAGGAGGGGCTATTTGGCCTCTGAGATTTCTTTCAGTTGTTCAGATCTACAATCCTGCTTCTTTGAGTTTAACTCTCACTTCTACCGCCTGTTACCACATGTGATTTTGAGTTACAACTCAATTTATCCATCCATAAAATGAGTGGGATGGATAATCTCTATTATTGTTGAACTCTTTCATTAGATATTTGGAGTTTTCTTGGCAAATATACTGGAGTGACTTATCATTTCCTTCTCCAGCCCATTTTACAGATGAGGAAACTGAAGCAAACAGCTTAAACGATTTGTCCAGGCTCACTCAAGTAGTAAATGAGCCAAGATTTTAATTCAGGAAAATGAGTCTTCTTGACTTTAGGTCTAGCACCACCTAGCTGCCTGCCTTGACCTCAGTTGGGGGAGAATGATTGACATGAAATCATAGACTCCTGAAATACTGACAGCAAATCACAGAATTCTGGAATCTCCTTGGAGAAGAAAACCAGGAACCTCAGTAGGAACCCTGCCACATGCCCACTTCCCTGCTCAGAATTGCCCTCTATCAGAATGAAGGAGCAAGTTAATGGTAATGTCAGCTAATACAACTGGTCAGTGGAAGAACCTGGGTTTGAACTCTGGGTATCTCCTCTTAAAGCCAAGTCAATAAACATCTATTAAGGGTTTCCTATGTGCCAAAAAGACAAAGGGTCTGTACCCTCAAGGAGCTTACAGTCTAAAGCGGGAAACAACATACAAACAACTTTGAACAGAGTATAGATTGGAGATAATCTCAGAGAAAAGGTACTAACATTAAGGGGATTTAAGAAAGGTCTGCAGAAGGTGAATTTTGAAGTAGGTCTTAAAGGAGGCGGAAAAAACCAGGAAGTAAAAATGAGGAGGGAGAATAGTCCAAACAAGGAGGCAGCCAGTGAAAAGGTTCAGACAGAAAATAAACTGTCTTGTCAGGAAGCTAGAAAAGCTGGATCCTAAGTTCAAGAAGGGGAATAAAATATAAGAAAATAAGAAACTGGAAAAGTAGAAAGGGGCCAGGTTATGAAGAGCCTCAAAAGTCTAACAAAAGATTTTCTATTTTTTAAAATATTTAATTATATATTATTATAATCCATATCTATTGTTTTACATTTTATTTTTTTATTTATATTTTATGTTTTATCTTGGAGGTAACTTCTTGTCATTGTTTGTCCTTCATTCTCAAAGTGTTCATGACATGCAAGTGCATTGGATCAAAGTAAGGGAGCACTGTGCAAGGTCATTTGCCTTTCTCCTCAGGAGCCCGTTATCAGGAGATAACAGGAGTCACTGGAGTTGATGGAGTTTCAGGAAGCAGGAGCAGGGTTTCAATATGGCTGGACTTGTAATTGAGGAACCTCACCTTCCTCAGCTGAATAGAGAATGGACTAGTATGGGGAGAGATTTGAATCTTTTTCCATTGCAACCCCGTGACTTCAACAGCTAGATCTATTTACTAGGCAAGGCAAGTTGCCCAAAACCTCAAAATTTAGTTTTCCCTTGGGATGGACCAAAGAAGTTCCCTGGGCAGAGAGAAAATTTTATTTATTGTACAGCATGGTTCTTTGTGAACTTGAATTAGAAGGAATTCCCAGCCTGCAAGAACAGCACAGAGCATGACCTGTGTTCCTGCTAAAGGTGAAAGGCCATGCATGGAGGCTGGATTGGAGAAGAAGCAGGCTCAGGCTGACTAGAACCTCAGGGATTACTCTCTCAGCTCCCTGGAGAGAGTCCATTATCTGGCCTTCCAGGTCACCTCTGTATGTACTCATATGCGTACACAAATACTTCCACAAATAATTAAGAAAAACAATGTGGAAAAAGCACTGGACTTAGGAGAAAGGGAACAAGCATTTAATCATTACCTGCAAGGTGCCAGGCCCTTGGAATCAGAGGATCTAGAATCCAGACCTAACATTTCCTAGTTGTATGACTCTAGGCAAGTCACTTTATCTATTTGCTATAATAGGAGAAAAAAAACATCAGACTTGGAGTTGAAAGATCTGGGTTTGAATTTCAGTTCTATTGATTCTGCATTTAAAGTTAGAGAGACTAAGTCTGAATTCTCCTACTTACAACCTTTGTCAACAAATGAGTCGACAAGCATTTATTAAGTACCTTAATTAAGTGCAAGCATAAGTACAAAATCACAGCCCCTGCCCTCAAAGAATTCACATTCTACTGGGGGAGACAAAGTAAATAAATATGAACACATGAAATCTAAAAGTCCATTGGGATGAAATTTTCCCCACTCTGATAGAGATTGATTATTTAGTCCCCTGTGCCTGAGAGGAGACTGAAGTATTTAAGAGCAGGAGAAAAGAAAGATCTCAGGTTCTTCTGGCTTCCAGCTTTAAGAGAAAATGTGCAATGTCAATGTTTCTTCAGGTTGCTGAAGGGAGAAAAAAACACTAGGAAGAAACTGACATGAAAGGAGCTGATAGTCTTCATCAATAGATTAAAGATTTGGGGTAATTTTCCCATTAGGTGAGCTTTGACACTCTCTCCCCCCCTCTCTCTGTCTCTCTCTCTCTCTCTATCTCTTTCTGTCTCTGTCTTTGTCTCTCTGTCTCTCTCAGCTAGTCTGGTCCTTCATTTTTTGTTATATATATTCTCATATGTACACTTATTCTAATTTCTGTTTTGCTATCACTTGCATAAGTGGATTTATTTGTTATTTGGCATATGTGATTATAGGGAAGGGTAACAAGCCTTGGATAGGTCCTTAGGTCTAGGGCTTTCTCATGGTAGAATATAATCAGGAACAAAGCTAAAAATTGTTTTAACTAGACTAATAATATTTAAGTCGATAGATATAATTCCATCTCAACACCCCCTCTACAGAGAGCAGATCGATAAAGTCCTTTCCAGAACTAAATACAATTATCCCTTTTGTGCTTCAGTTTCCCCTTCTGAAAAATGGGGCTGATCATATTTGAACTACTTATCCTATAGGATTGTTAAAAGAAAAATAATCTATAAATTAGAAAGTGTTACAAAAAATGTATGTTATTACCTTTAATATCATAGGGCCCATCTTCTCAGGCATTGCTTTTCAGAAGCCCAGGAACAATACATAAATGTAAATCTACTCCTATGGCAGGTCAAAGGTCAAAAATATTTTTGGAAGACATGGGGGATTTATTGGAGAATAACAGCACTTAAGGCAGTTAAGAGGCAATGGGAGTAAGCAGGGAAAAAGAGAAAAGAGATCATAATGAACTGAAGTTCAATGCTTCTCTAGCAATGGTTAATATTTATACTTCTATTGTGAAAAAAAAGTCAATTAAAGTTAAGCTTTGACCCTGTATCAATACAAGAAACCTTCTAGAGGTTAGGAATTATTTGGTTTTTATGTCTTTGAATATACTCCAATGTCTAGCAGTATTCTGAACATAAGAAAAGCTTAATAAAATTTTGAAGAAAAGCAAAAAGAG
Organism: Sminthopsis crassicaudata; assembly: GCF_048593235.1. Classification (NCBI taxonomy): domain Eukaryota; kingdom Metazoa; phylum Chordata; class Mammalia; order Dasyuromorphia; family Dasyuridae; genus Sminthopsis; species Sminthopsis crassicaudata. Next base: position 234,116,737 of record NC_133618.1, on the reverse strand, counting down.
AGAAGGGAAAAGAGAGAGAAAAGAAAAGGAAGATAAGTTCTCTGAGAGCCTAAGTCCCTGTTATGAAATCCAAAAATGTATGAAATTCAAACATACTTGTGGAAATACAAACACGCTTTTATTTATTTGCATACACAAATACCAATAAATGAAAGCCAGATGATTAACTGTGACAGAAAAAAGCAAAGCAGACCTCAGTTAATTAATTGGCAGCTTGTTCTCTGTTACCCTTCATTTGTTTGGTCTTTAGCTCTGACACTGCTAAGCAGGAGAGAGGGGAGGAGAGAGCTTCTAAGTGGAAGTCACTAGAACTTTTGAAAATATTCAATTGGTTTAGGAAAGGGATTGGGCTGATTGGAGAGTCTTCTACCTTTTAGAAGGATGGGCTAGTTTTTCCTCAGACACACCTCTTGGAAAGGATGGCTTCTTCCCCCTGAATGTAAGGAAAAGAGGGAGGAGACAACCTCCTTAGGCAGCATTTCCCATTATGGGATGAAAAAATTACCTAATAGCTTCATTTTATTCAGGCCTCAGCTCTTCAGAGAGCCAAAGAAGCCAGAGGCCAAAATTATTTTAAGGAGGATGGGAAAATGCTAGAACTGAGGTGGGTTAAGACTAAAATATCTGTTCCCAATTCCCCAAAGGCCCCCATATTGTGCCCTTGGCCCCAACCAGGCTTTCTGTACAGGAAAGCAGAGATATAATTACCCTTTATATTCCTGCAATGCACTGAACTTTCCAAAGCCTTTTCATATCTATTATCTTTTTTAAGCTTAATAACAACAGCTTCATGTAGGAAGCAAGGCAGTTGTTGCAGCCTCCACTTTACAGCAGGGGAAACTGAGGCCCACAAAAAGAAAGCAATGATTGAACTTTCATGGCTAGCAAATGGTGGGTTTTGGTGAATACAATTGCTCAAGAACCCCATTTTGGACAGGCTATTCTAGTGTCAGAACCATCTCTAGGGAGCTCTAGGAGCAGCAAAGGAAAATGCTGAAAATCAGCTAAGTACCCCCTAAGCACCTCTACAGATAAATCTTGGAAGTCCTTAGGGAACCACTCCACAAGAAATCACTTTACAGTGGCCAAATACAGGACTGTCAGGGCTGGAAGAGGTCAGAATGATAAATGTCCACTGAAAATGAACCTTAGATCATAGACTGTGGATCTTAATAATAATAGATGGTGTTTATGCAGCACTTAAAGGTTTACAAAGTGTTTTATTATAAGTTATTTTGCCATCACAACAACTCTTTGGTGAGGGAAGTAGACACTACTATATATTTTGCAGATTGAAAAACCTAAATCTTGGAACCCATGACTTGCTCAAGCTTGCACTGTTAATTAATGGTGGAGGAAGAATTCAAACCTGGGGCTCCTCACTGCTAATTCAATGTTATTTCTATTATGTTCCAATTATCCAAGAAGGGACCTTAGAACATGGAATGTCAGAGCTGGGAGGGACTTCAGAGACCATCTAGTTAAACTCTCATGTTTGTCATGGTCAAAGAACAATCTTTGTTCTGGAAAGGTCAGAGCAGAAGTGGTTAATAAGGTATTTATGGCAAAAGTAGGAGAAAGATAATTAGAGACATCTCCTTGCCCTTCATGAATTCAAGTCACCCGGCCCATGTGGACCACATCTTCAAGCACTGGACAGTGTGATAGCTGATCTAATGGAAGGTATTTGAAAGGTCATGGAAAGAGGAAAATGTAATACAGAAGAAAGGTATATGTTGTTCTTGTTTCTAAAAAATAAAAAGGAAAGAGTCCAAAAATTCACAAACTAGAGTCCTGTGAACATGACTTCAATCCCTAAGATAATTCTAGAACAGATCATCTCTACAGAGATGGTCAGTGAACATCAAGGAAAAGGATGTGATGATTACCAAAAAGAAAAAACCCAACCAAAACCTCCAAAAATATGATTTCATCAAGCTTCAATAAGAATAGGCCATGTCAAATTAACTTTATTTCCCTTTTTTGACAGAATTATGAAGCTGGCAATATGAATCATGTTAGACCAATAGTTAAATGAGCACTGGACCAGAATTTAGAAATACCTGGGAGATGAATCAATTGGCGCACTGCATTTGTATGTACTAAAAAGAGCAGAATAAAAAAATTATTTCAAAATAAAATATCTGCTTATAATGATTTGTATTTAAAGCTCATTTGGACCGATAGGAGAAATTATAGTAAATTAAAGTAATTTTTTAAAAAAATTCTAATGTCAACTTATGTAATTGATCTACCTGGTATTTCTAATGTTGAGCACTTACTATGTGCCAGACACTGTGCTAAGTGCTGGGGATACCAAAAAAGTAGAAAATAATTCCTACTCCCAAGGAAATTGCATACTAGTGAAGACTTGACTTAGATTGAGTGCTGGCCTTAGAATCAGGAAGATTATTGATACCTACTGTCTATTTGATCCTGGACAAGTCACTTATAAGTAAGAGTAAAAGTAATAAAGAGGGTGTCAACTTGCACTGATAGAGGTTACTTACCAGGAGCTCACTGAGCAATTAAATCAGCAGTTCTATCTTAAAAAAAAATACACACACACCAAAAACATAAATTATTAAATCAAGAAATGATTCAGCTATATTTGGTTTGTTAAATTTATCAAAGCACTTAATAAAGTACCACATAATATTTTGTGGCAAAGATGGAGAGATGTGGGCTTGACAATAATACAGTTAAATGCATTTGGAACTGGTTAAATGACCCTACTCGCAGAGTTGTTGTTAATGGTTCAATGACAACTTGGCAGGTCTCCAGTGAGGTGTCTTGTGTATCTATGCTTAGCCCTAGGAGCTCTTTAACATTTTTATCAATGGATTGGAGAAAAGGAGAGATGCCATGGTTATCATTTAAAGATGTCACAAAGCTAAGAGGAAGGGCTCTTCCTCTTGATGAAGAGTCTGAGATCCAGAAAAGTTTTTGACAGGCTGGAGCAATGTCCTGAATGCAATAAGATGAAATTCAATAGGAATAAATATAAAGTCTGACATGGGTTCAAGAATCACTTTTACAAGTTCAAAGCAAACTTGGTTAAGTAGCAATTGATCTAAATAAAATCTGCAGGTTTTCAACAGAAAGTTTCAGTTTTCAACTGAAAGTTGAGTATGAGTCAGCAGTGTGTTGCAGCCGCCAAAAAGTTGATGTGATTTTTGGGACTGCATTAAGAGAAACACAGCTTCCAGAAATAAGAAGGTGTTAGTCCCATTGGATAATACCCTAAAAAAGACCATTTCTGTATTGTATTATTCCATTCTGAGTGCCACAGTTTTAAAAGGATATTAATGAGCTGGGGGGTTTCTAAAGATGGGCAACCTTATATGAGGACGGATTGGAGGGTGGGAAGAATGAGATGTTTTGCCTGGAAAAGAGAATACTGGGGATGGGGATGGAGGGGAAGGACCATGATAGCTATCTTCAAGTATCTGAAGTCCTGTCTTATGGAAGAGGGATTAAATTTGTTTTATTTAGCCACAGGAGAAAAAAATTTAGGAGCAAGGGGTAGAAATTGCAAAGAGGCAAATTTTCAACTTGGTGGAGAAGGAAATGGCAAACCACTCCTGTATCTCTGCCAAGAAAACCCCAAATGGAGTCACGCAGAGTCACACACGTCTGAATCAACTGAACAACAACAGCACAAGTTTCATTTAGTACCCCTCCCACTCCTCAGTGCAGGCTTTCCAAAAGTGGAATGGGCTACCTAGAAAGATGGCGGCTTCCCCTTTTGTTGGAGATATTCCAGCAGAAGCTAGATAACCACTTGTTGAGTGTGTCATAGTGGTATATGGAAGGCGTAAAAACATAAAGAATATTGAAGTGGAAACTGGGGGAACCTTGTTTCTAATCCCATTGTCCTGGGGCATATTATTTTCCTTTCCCAGATGGTAGTTTCCTCAGTTCTAAGATGAGCTGAATCTTACTGGGGTGTTGGTGGTGGGCTAGTGCTCTACTCTCCCCTTATCCTTCACTTGGCCAACAGTCCTTCCCTATATCTCAGAGATGGAGCCTGTGAAAGGAAGGAAGCTGTATTTAGGGATAGGGATAGAGATAAAGGTCATCTGATCCACCCATCTCTTTTAAAAGAAGAGGAAACTCAGGTCCAGAAAAATTCATAGGATAATAAAATATGTGATTTATAATTTATAATATTAGAGTAGGAAGAAACTTCAAAGATCATCTGGGTTTGACCTTCTCATCTTGTAGAAAAGGAAATTGAGACCTGGAAATCTTAAATAATTTATTCTAGATCATACAAGTAGTAAAGAACAAATCTGAGATTTGAATGAAGATCCTCTGACTCCAAATCAAGGGTTCATCCCACTACATCATGTTGTTTCTGTAATTAAAAATCCTTCTTTGACAAAAATCCTTGCTGTATTTCATCATAATTTCTTTCAAATCTAATCTGTTTATTTCAGGTCACTCATTTGGATGGCTGCCAAAGGAATAGCATCCCCTCCTCACCCTCTATCCCTTGCCATTCTGAGCCAGAGAACCCTCCAGCCTGGGCAGCCTGTGACTCTAACATTGGAAAATTGACATGGTGGATAAACATCCCATTGGTAATAGGATAATGAGGGCTCCCAGGAGTTGGGCAGCCACAGAGCCTGTCAGTCAGGGAGAGGCTGGAGGCAAACTCTGCAGGCTTCTACAGGCTTTGCCAGGGCTAAAAGCTGGCTCAGCACCCATGCTTGGCCCAGGTCCCTAGAGTATGATCTTCACTAAACGCTAACGTCTTCTTTCATCCCTAAGGGTTCTCGGTTCCTTCCTGGAAGCCACTCTCTCTCCCCCATTTAGGACAAGAGACAAGGATATCCTAAAGCCTGAATATACCAAAGAGCATCCTTCTCCCCTGGGTCCTGAGCTAAAATTGGCTGCAGTAGAAACAGGGATTTAAAATCAGAGTGATGCTAAGGGTGTGGCTATTGTGGCAGTGGCTAAGGACCAAGGACAGGAGAGTGCTAAATGAAAACTTGTATGGTGGTTGCTCAGTTGGTTTAGATGTATGTGATTCTGCATGACCCCTCCTGGGTTTTCTTGGCAGAGATACTGAAGAGGTTTGCCATTTCCTTCTCTGGCTTATTTTACCAATAAGGCTCTGAGGCAGACAGGGCTAAGTGATTTACCCAGGGTCACACAGCCAGCAAATATCTGAGTTTATACTCAGGTCGTTTTGGCTCCAGATCTATTCTATCCACTGTTCCACCTAGCTGCTCTGCATGTCTTATAGTTTATATCAAATGTCATTGGAAGAGTCAAAGAACATTGGGAAAAGGGGAACAAATACTGATCTAAAATAGGAAAACATAGGTTCTAATTCTACCTCTTTTTCTTAGAAACCAGTGTGATTTGGAGTTAATTCCTCTGAATGTCAGTTTCTTTATCTACAAAATGAGAGTGTTTGGCTATATGAGATCTGATATTGCATGCTTTAATGAGAGGCAAGGTAGTGAATGCTGCATAGAACACTGAAATTATAGTTAGAAAGGTTTGCATTTTTTTTTCAGCTCAAGTACTAACTGATCATATGATTTTTTTGTGCCTCAGTAAAATGAGGGATAGACTTGGACAGGGGTATGCTGGAGCCAGCTCAAATTGCTCATGGGAATCAAAAGTTAAATTTCTAGAGTGAGCATTTATCCCTCCTAAATTGGCAAATGCTACAAATCAGGGATTGTTTTACTCTGTTGATTGTCTAGACTTAAGTAAGATAGAAAATATAAAAGTGTTATAAATACTTTTTTCTTTTTTTTTCTTTTTCTTTCTTAGTCTTGTTTTTGCTTTTTTTTTGTTAATCTCGTAATAAGCATTTACCCTGCACACTCCTTTTAACTCTAAATTAGTAATCATAATGTACCTTTTAGCACCATATTCCATTTTCTAAAATACTCTGATATTTTATGTTCTCATAGTCCTTCCATCTCTTATATTCTCCTAATTATATACCTTCTTATCCTCCCCATAGTATGAGTAAGATAGCTCCCCTCAATCCTGCAAATAATTCCTCCCCAACCTGGTCAAGTGCCCCCAAATAGAAAGAACCCATGTGTGTAGAATTCATTTGGGTGACCCAGTTGCTTTCTCAAGGTGGGTTGTCTGGGTTATCTTTCTTCACCTATCCTCACTTCCCTGCATTGAGCTGTGTCTGTCTAAAAATACCCATTTTCCTTGCCCAGAGATATCAAAGAAAGGAATCAGGAAATAATAATACATGAACACTGAAAGGGACCTTAGAGATCAAGTAGTCTAATCCACTCATTTTATAGAGGAGGAACCTGAGACCCAGAGAGGGCCAAGTATCTGACTTTTCCAAGATGGCACAGCCAACTGGGAGCAAGGGACTTGACTCCTGACATCCAAGTGAGTAGTCTTTCCAATATACCACTTCCCTCCCTATCCCTGATCCTGGGCTCTCTTACTCCCTCTTCCCCAAACCCAAGGGACTTAAGTAATTAATCTTACCAAGTTCTACAGAGTTCATCTCCTCCTACCTCCTTGCTCTGGGACTGCTGAAGGACAGTTGGGGATAGGGATAATAGGATCAACTGCTGCTATATACAGCTGCCTAAGCCTAGTCATGGGCCCTCAGGCCACCGGATGGTCGCGTCAAGGGATCTCCCCCTGGTTGGTAAATGATGCAAAAAGGCGGCTGGCCAGAAGCCGAAAGATTCTGTCCCAAGGGCACTCCGGACAGACCCAAACAAACCAAATAGAATATTATTCCCAGGCCTCTTCTAGCTCTGACACTCTATCAATCAGTCAATCAGGAAGCATCGATTAAGTGTCTACTTTGTGCCTGGCTCTGTGTTAGATGCTAGAAATGCAAATAAAAAGAAACAATGCCTATTTGCAATCAACTTGCATTTTATCAGGGTGACAATAAGGAGATTTATGGCTATCTATTAGCTCTTCATTTCCATCCATGTAATCTATCTATATCTATTTCTATTTGTTTCCCTAGTGCTGAAAAGATATAAATATGAGTAGAATAAATTCAAATTAAAAACAAGAACTGGGTTTGGAATTAGAATATCTGTGTGTTCTGACACTTTAAATTGACAAATATTTTTAAAATTCCTGCTATGTCCAAGGCAATTCCGTTTGAACTGGTCTTGAACACCTGAGTTTAAGTCTACCTTTGACATATACTGGTTGTGTTACCCTAAGCAAGTCATTCTCTAAGACCTCAAGGCAATTCACTAATCCTGAATTAATAGAGGAAGCTCTTTGCCAGAAGTTCCCTAATAAAACCACAGAACCAATATCTATTTCTTATGTCCAGGGCCTTGTGTTGTTGGAAAGCTCAAAGCAAAAATAAAATCATTCCACCCCTAAATGAGATTGCATTCTACTTTGAAGACACTGGAGTGGGATGTAGGAATATAACATGTATACAAATAAAAATATAAAGTCATTTGAAAAAAGAGAAAGCTAAGATCTGGGAGATCAGGGAACACATTTCAGCCATGGAGACCCTGCCAGAGCAAATTCATGATGGCAAGGAATGGAAAACAGAGTGCCAAATTCAAGGAATAATGGTAGTCCAGGTTGGCTAGAACATCAAATGCATGAAAGAGGGCAATGTGAAAAGAGCTGCAGTAAATTAGATTGGACCAATATGGTGAAAATGCTATAATTCCAGACTAAGTATGGAGGCACTAGGGAACCAGTTGAAGGTTTATTGTTTGTTTTTTAGCAAGTCAGGCCAGTGGGATAGGCAGAGGATTTTGGCAATTATGTAGAGAATAGATTAGATATGGAGGAGAATACACATAGGGAGACTATTAGGAGATATTATAATGTTTTAGGTAGTGGATAAATCAGGGCCTGAACTGGGATTTTGGGAGTACCAGGGGAAAGAAAGGGTTGAGTGCTAGAGATCTGAGAGAAGACTCAATAAGACTTGGCAATTGATTAGATTTTAGGGTGAGACAAGTGGGAAGAAAGTCAAAATTAACTCTGAAGGGAACCAGGTTGATATGTGACTCCAAGCAAATCATTTCAGCTTTCCAAATCTCAGTTTCCCGATTTATAAAAGTAAATGGGCTAGACTACAGGGTCTATTCTATAAGAATAGGATTAAAGGACTAGGAGGGGCTCTAGAATATAGAACATACACTCTTCAAGTTAGAAGGGATTTTCAAGATCATCCAATGCACCCTTGCCAGCACCACTGTTAGATATGTGCATGTAGTCACATACACTTTGCAGGAATCCCTTCCCCAGCAGACTTTGTAGGAGGCAGGGGCTAAGTATCTCTTGCCAGATGATCAGATATGTGTTTGAGGGATTCTTAATCATAACAGATAGCCTCAAAGGTTCTATGATTCTCCACTATCCCATGAGGTTCTTCTGAACAGTGAAAGCAATTTTGCCTCTCAGCTTCTACCTCTTATTTCAGGTTCTATCCTTTGGGGCCAAGTAGAAAAAGTCTGCTCCCTCCTCATGTATCTGAAGCCCGATGTTCTACCCCCTCTACATTCTTCCTTATAAGAAGTTCTTCTTCATGGCCAACAAGTCCCAAAACATTCACAAAAACAAACAGAGGAAGTGATTAAATAGGATAAGACAAATCTACCCATCCTTCAACCCAACTTTAAATCTGATCAGATCCTTAAGCTTCTTAAGTATCTCATGCCCAGTTCTGTGCTGTGGTGATGAGAGGGAGACAAAATATTAGAAAGAATCCTTGTTAACAGAGAGTTCAAATTCTTGGAGGATAGGCAAGGCAGGAACATCTGAAATGCAGATGTTCCTCATCACAACATGAGTTCTAGGCTATCACAAGGTCATGACTATGAGGAATTGCTAAATGAATTGCCCAAGAAGGATTAAAAGTTTTTAAGGTTCTCTGTTTCTGCAATTCTTCCAGGCAGGGAGCTGTTTACCTCTTGAAGGAGCTCATTCCACTTTTAAATAGCTCTATCAGGAAGTTTTTCTTTATATTGAAACAAAATATGGCTGAGTCATTTCCAAAGGGTTATGAGTTTGGGGCATATGGGGTGTTCAGGTAGATTCGCCCCTCTGACGTGAGGGTTTGCTGAGCCCTTTTTAGGGCTGCTCATCCTTATTTGGAGTTCACCTGTCTCCCAACCTTTACCTGTGGCTCCAAGAATGTGTATACCATGCCCAGCAGCCTCATCTGGTAAACCATTTCAGCAAAGGTGCTAAACCAGATTGAGGATAACCAAGAGATCTCAAACTCGTTGATGAGTTAAAGGGAGGTCTTTAATGACCTCTGTCCAAATGGATAGATGAGAACAATTTGCTCCAATAGCCATGAAGGCCGCCGAAGCAGGCTCTGTGAAGCTCTTAGAATTGGTAAGACATCCAAAATACCAAGGTCTCTGCTGCATCCTAGGCCATCCCCAGTCATCTTGACTTTTGTCTTGACACTGAACTTTGATGACTCAGAGAGTTATTCTGTTGACTTTGAACGACTCTGCCTTACTTAAATCTGATTCATCCATGAATAAAGACATCATCTTATGTTCCTCTTCAAAAACGAACAACAGTGTTTCCATAAGAGATGGGGGAAAGGCAATCATGCCCTTTGGAGTCTGGGTCATTTGAGGATGGGATCAGACACGAGAACGGAACTAAAAAAGCACAAGGAGAAACTGGGTCTAGGATAAAGATAGAAGAGAAGAAATGGGGATATGGATGAGAAGCATCAATGCCTTGTTAAGCACATACTATGAACCAAGAACTGTGCTAGTGATACAAAACCAAAAATAAAAATAAAGGTCCCTGCCCTCAAGGAGCTTACATTCTACTGAGGGAGACCATGTGGGCATATATACAGTGTCTCAAAAGCCTTTAGCCATTTTAAGCTACTAAAACTTTAGACTGCACCAAGACTTTTGGGATGTCCTATTAAATATGTGTGTGTGTACACACACACACACACACACACACACACACACACACACACACACAGAGGATTTTTGCAAAATAAGTAATTGGTAATTTGAGGGGGAAGGCCCTATCAGCTGGAGGAATTGGGAAAGATTTCATACAGGTAGAACTTTAAGGTGGCATGTGAGCTGAGGCATGATATCTAAAGCCCCTTACCTAACATTTTATAAAGATTAACGATCAGGCACTATGATGGAAAAACACCCTGGCCTGGGATTCACTTACTAACTATGTAAGCCTGGGCAATCACTTAACCCTGTTTGCCTCAGTTTCCTCATCTGCAAAATGAGCTAGAGAAGAAGGGGCAAGTGAGAGGAAAGTCAAAATTAACTCTGAAAGGAATCATGTTGATATGTGGCTCTAAGCAAATCATTTCAGCTTTCCCATTTATAAAAGTGAAGGGGTTAAACTACAGGGTCTACTCTATAAGAATAAGATTTAAGGACTAGGAGGGACCCTAGAATATAGAACACAGAATCTTCAAGCTAGAACATAGAATCTTCAAGCTTCAATATCTCTGTCAAGAAAACCCTAAATGAGGTCAACAAAGAGACATGCAATGGAACAGAAACAACAACAAATTATATGATTTTGGGGAATAAGATATTCTATTTCTCACAGATATATCCCTATCTGTAAGATGAGAATTACAACAGTCTAACTACTCCACAGGACTACTGTGGGAATCAAATAAGATATAACTAACATGAAGGAGATACATATTCAAGAGTCAGTCCACTCCTGAGAAGGAGCAGAAATCATGTTAAAATGTAATGAGTAAATGTTTCACAAAATAAATTAAAATACAATACAACATAGATATTGTTCATTTATAGTTTTCTAAGTCAATTTGCAGCCTACAAATTTGAGTAACTGAAAGTTTAAATGACTTGCCCAGGATCACATGAGCCAGTATATATGAGAATGAGGGCTCCAACCCTAGTTCCTAAGGTTAGCTTTTTATCTAGCAAACTGCGTCTCTTTTCCAGATGTGAAAGTACTTTGTAAGCTGTAAAGCCTACATAATAATAGCTTACATTTATATTTATTTGCATAAACATGTGTATTTTTATATGTGTACATTTATATATGGTTATTATTATCTTACTCATGTTCCCAACCCCCTATGCCTTCCTCTGGGTACAACCCAGCAGGAGGAGGCAGGGCAATGATACCCTCAAAGACATCACCTGATATCTCCCGGAAATGATGCTGCAAAAGCCCGCCAGAGACTTCTCCCCCTCAAAGTCCCAATCCAGCACAAGTGGCTACATTCTGCCTCGTTGGGGCGGCTTCTTCTGCTTCCCAGCTAAAACTGTCACAGGCCACCCACACATACACACACGCATGCCCATCTTTCCATAATGAATTATAGAATGTTAGAGTTGGCTAGGGACCTTCAAACACAGAAAGGCAAGCGAGAGAAGGTCAACAGACCTTGGAACATACAATGGAGAATGTCAGAGTTGAAAGGTCCCTTTGAAATAATTCAGACCAAATCATTCATAATAAATAAAGTAAGCCCCTTTATCTTCCCACCATGCTAACGGAAGCTTGGTCCTCTGCCCACTAACTCAGCAACTAGAAACTACATGTCCCCAGGGAACTGCAGGATTATAAATTTGGACCATGAGCCCAAACTGAAATGATGGAACTGTTCATTGGTTAAAGGGGGGGAAATATATGTGTGTCCACACACACACGTCTGTGTTGTTGTAGGAGAATTTCCTACATGGATGAAATCATAGGTTTGGATGTATGTATAGAAAAAAAATATATAGATATATATGTACGTTTACATCCATACATCTACATACATGTATGTGCATAAGCATGTTATTTGCACACGTGTGTATACACATGACATCTATATTCTGAATGCATACATGCATGGATTTATTACATAGAATATGCATGAATGACATACATGCTTACTCTACTAATGTGGATAAGCAGCTGCTACAATTTATGGTTTTAAGAAGTTCCCTATGGCACTGAAAGGTTAAATAATTTGATCACCTGGTCACATGGCTCAGAGTAAAAACTAAAATCTGGTAGTTCTGACTCGGCCTGGCCTGCTATTCATTATGTCATGGGACTTCTCTGCATTGAAAACATATTACAAATGTATTATAGCTGACATCCAACCAACACCAGCTAATATCCATCAGCAATCAGCAAATGAAGAGATTATTTCTGCATTGACATTTCTGTTCCCGACCTAATGATTAATTTGCTTATTTATTAATCCTTGTTAGGGATTCTTAGCACGTTCAAAGGTTGGTGGTGTTTATATTTTCTTCCCAGTAATTGCAATTAAATAGCAATTAACCTAGGAAATAAAAGAGTAAACACAAGGACAAATTTTCTCTGTCAGTCTCAGTCAGCCCTGATATGATACACTAACAGTAATAAGAATAGCAGCCCTCAGTGAAATAATTGGAGGACAGAGCTATTACCACAGATTCAGTCTCCTGGGTTATGATCATTACACAGGCATAGCTTCTGGGTACTTCTTCTTCTTGTTGTTGTTTTTCCTTTTTTAGCAAAGAGAACAAATGACATTTTGACGGTAATGTCTTGACTTGCTCATGAATTAGATTTAAGTCAGGCAGAGCTGCCCATGTCTGTCTCACTGTCTCAGAAGAAGAGGAGGAGCCAATCTAACCACAAGTTATTGTGGATGTAAAATAAAATATATCAATAAAATGTTTAAAAGAAAATAATATGAAGGTTTTAGTAGACCACAAGCTCAACATGGGAGAGTCCAACATAACTTTTTAAGTTATCAAGAGTAAGTTTAAGTATTCCAGGGACCATAGGGAGGAAATGAACTGATCTTAAATCTTGGGTCCAGAACTATCAGATGAAATATAGGTTTCTTTGCTCAGGGCACAAAAAGATTTTTGACGTCTTTCCATGTGAAAAGGATTCCCAAGAAGACCTCCAAAATTCATCCAATCAACAGGACTTTAAAAATAAAGAATTTATTAAGGAACCTAGTATTAGCTAGCCACCCACTAGCCTGGCTATAATTAAGGACATGCCAGTCTTCCCCTTTGCAAATTCTGCTTTCTTGGGTCTATAATTTAACCAGTTGCATAAAAACCTAGGGAGAGTAAGAATATGTAATCTTCTTGGTTTTATTGATTGCTCATTTTCAATTCAATAAGGGGAGCCAACCTTAAGAGAGTAAAAAGCTCTGAACTATCAGTCAAAAGACCTAGATCCTAGTCTTAGTTCTGTTAACTCTTGTGTAATTTTCAGCAAATTTCTTCTCTTTCCCTGGATCTCAGTTTCCTCTTTTATAAATTGAGTGAATTAGACTAAATAAACTCCAAAGTCCATAGCGTACAGAAAAAGAAAGAGGAGGAAGAAGAGGAAAAAGAAGAGCCAATCTAACCATAAATTATTGTGGCTTTGAAATAAAACACCTCAATAAAATATTGAGCTCACACAATTAATAAAAGTCATTCAGTTTGAGATGTCCAATAGACAGTGATACAAGATTGGAATTCAGAAAGATTAAAACTTTAAATCATCTGGATTAAATCTAGATAAATAGATCTGAAATTCATCTGCTAAAATATAATTGAATCCAAAAGAGCTGATAACAATATCAAGCAAAATAACATAAAAGGGGAAAAAGTATAGGACTCGAGACATAACTCGAGACAATTAGGAGAGATTTTTGTCACAAAAACTTAGATAAAAACATCCAGGAGAAGAGAGTCATCCACAAGATGAGAAGCCAGGGAGGGGCCAAGAATGATTGGGGTTGGGAGAAGGCTCCAGATTTGGCATTGGTGCCTTTGGAGATGGTTCAGAAGCCAAATTGTAGAAGATTAAGAAGAGAAGTATTGCACATGTTATAGGTACCTCTCAAGGAGTTGGGCAGAAAGGGAAGAGAGATATGGGATTCAGCCAGGGATGCAAAGTTTGCTCAAGTCCAGGTAAAATCTTCTGACTAAATTTTTTCTCATTGCCCCTGCTATCAATGACTGCCCTCCCTAACCTACTTTGCATTTGTTTTGTATTTATGCCCTCCTCTATGTAAAAGTTGTCTTCTCCAAAGAATGTAAGACCCTTGAAAGTAAGGACTTTGTCATTTTTGTTTTTGTATTCCCATTGCCTTTTCCAATCTCTGACACATAGTAATAAATGCTAAATGATTGCCTGAAAAGTATTTCTTGAGTATCTAGGATGTTCCCAGGCCCATGTTGGACGTATGGAGGGGATAATAATGCTCAAGGGATTTTCAGTCTAACTGGAGACATGAGACACACACGCAGAAAGGGGTTCCTACCAATTGCAGGGAGTGTATACTGTGAGAATACAATCAATACCCAAGAGGCTTGGAGGACAGGGAGTGTAATGGGGGATGGGTTGTCAGGGGCAGCCTCCTAACTGAAACAGGACATAAATTGGATTTTGATGAATGGGCAAGCTTGTTTTAGGTGGGGAGGAGAGGTCAGGGGACATTCTTGATGGGATAAGGTAATTATAAGGTAGCAATGTAAGCAAAGATACATGGGTAAGAAGAGACATGAAATGTTTAAGAGACAGATCAGCCTGGTTGCAGAGGAGAAATTATATAAATTATATATGAGGAAAGGTGTCTCCCTATCAGATTATGGAAGATCCTGAATGTCTGGAAAAGGAGTTTCAAATTTATGCTGTAGGTAATGAGGAGCCATGTAAGGCAGATGAACAGGGATAAATTCAACTTGGAGCTGCTCTTTAGGATGGTGAAGATGCCCAAGTGCCCAGTGAGAGCAGAGATTAGAGCACAGAAAACCAGTGAGGAGGAGAGTTACAGGAATCTAGGGGTAAAGGGATGAGCAGGTGAGCTACATTCAATCAGCCTGATCCCATTCTTATCCCCACGCCCATCCCCATAGCCATCTAAATTTTTAAATTAATATTCTTTTCTATTGCATCCCATGCTCTTGGGAGCGGAAGGTAATTCCCCTAGACTAGAGGAATCAGATTGGGGGAATAAGAGGGAACCCTACTCCATGGACTCATGCCCCAGGGAAAGGAAGACCAAGGACCCTCTGTGCTCCCAGCCCAGACTTATGTAGGACAACCCCTCCCAGCTTAGAGAGAGAATCTTGTCCTGAGCCAAACATATTGGCCTGAGTGGAGAAGGAAATGGTTGTCCCTTGTAATTAGGCATAATTCAGTCTGATGGGAGTCTGCTCTTAATCTGCCTTCACAAGTGACTTTAGCCTGACCTTGCCTGGGATTGCTTGTACCACGGGGGAGTTATGATTCTCCCCTGACCTGCCCCCTCCCAGATTTAGGCTAATAAACCCAGTGTTGATCCTTCCAGCCAAGCCCTAGCGGGGAAAACATCCTCCTCACTCCCCTAGACACAGACTGCTTTCCTGAGGCCAGAGGGCTGAAAAATGAAAAGAACTCATGGCTTTAGCTTCAGGAGACCCACGTGTAGTGCCGGCTCCATCATCTACCTGACTGTGTGACCACGAAAAGTCACTTCCCAAAGGAGAATGATAGACAAGATCCTTCCAGCTGAAACATCATCCCTTCTGAAGTCCCTTTTGGTTCCAACTATTGTGCCAAAGAATCTGAAGTTAGAAGGAAACCTAGAGATTGCTCATTATGGGATGCAGGAATAATAACAGCTGGTTTTTATAGAGAGCTTTTCACAAAGCAATTTGAACCATACTCAGTGCTTACGAAAGAAGCACTATTATTATACCCATTTCACAGCTGGAGAAACCGAGGCTGAGAGAGAAATTAAGTAACTTGTCCAGGGTCACACAGATAGTGTTGAACACAGTTTTTCTTGTTGCCATGGGCAGTGCTATAGCCATTAGGTAACACGGCTTTCCCTTCTAAAATACTTCCAAGTCTAACATCTCTTCTAGCTCTCACATTGCATAGTTTAAGGTCCCTCTCAGCTCTGATATAATACATTCCCAGGTCTTTTTCAGGGCACAGTGGATAGAGTGCCAGGTCTGGAGTCAGGAAGAGCTGAGTTCAAATCCAGCCTTAGATACTTACTAGCTGTGTGACTCTGGGCAAGCCACTTAATCCTGCTTGCCTCAGTTTCTTCATCTAGAAAATGAGTTGGAGAAGGAAATAGCAAAGCACTCCCTTATCTTTGCCAAATGAAGTCACCCAACTGAACAACAAAAAGGGTCCTTTCCATCTTTTGTGTTCTAGGTCCTAAGGTCCTTCCCAGCTCTAATAGGCTGTTCCCTGTATTCTGGGATCCCTTCTATCTCTCACTGAGTTGTGGGATCCACTACAGCTCTCACATTCTCTACTCTCGTGGGTCTGATTTGGAACTTGCAACTCTCACCAGTGGAGAAAAAACTCCTGGGAAAAAGTGAGAAAGCTTTCTTCTCCTTCTCCATGCAGAGCAGGGACCCTGTGATAAATGCCTGGGGCAAGTGCATGTGATTGTTCCAGTGCCTCAAAGGGCACACAGTGCCTAGGGCAAGGAAGCCCCTCAGCTCAGGCTTCCCTGGTTAGAGGGATCTGCCTAGGTCACAAAGACACCAAACGATCTCTAATAGGAAGACACTTGGGGATGTCGTGCATCTTCTTCCTATCTTCCACCTCACCTCCTTCCCTTTGCTGACCTGGCCTGGAATGAAGTTGTGGTAGGAGACAGAGGGAGAGGAAATGTCCCAAAAGCCTAAAGCAGAAAGGGAGATGGAGGCAGCAGTCGCTGTGGGTAAACAGTGGGATCCATGACCTGACAGCTGAACCAGAATCAGGAGCAAACCATGCTGAGCTCCCGAATGGCTGGAGAATTTGTATATCCTGCCTCTTGCTAGTTTGGTGACTACAGGGCAAGTTTTTCAGGCTCTCTGAGACTCAGGTCACACAGCGTAAGCAGAAAGAGGACTAGATTTAAATTTGGGGCCAAATTGTAGCTCTCACACTTATTCTCTGGATCCATATCTGTGCCTGTCTCTTCATCCATTAAATGGTCTCTAAAGTCTCTTCCAGTCCTCAGTTCTGTGATCATCTGACAGTTTAAAGGCAGTCAGAGAAGTATAGCAGGAATGGTGGATTCAAATCTCAGCTCTATTACTTTCAATTATGTGATTCATCTACAAAGTGACGTTTTTAGGTGGAGAAAATGCCAAACTTCCCATACTAAATTTGTGCTGGATTAACACTAACCAAGGAAATCCCTTTATGCTGTATGAAGAAATCCCTTCATGAAATCCATGAACAGCTCTGAATTCTACTAACAGGATTATTTCTTCTCTGGGACTCCCCATTATAACGGGCTTAAAATGTAACTGGAAATCAGCATCCTTCTTCACCTGCCATCCCCCTTTGTCTTCATGCTCCATACTAAGAGCATCAGCTCCCCATCAGAGATCAGCCAACAGGGACTAAAGTCAAAGGGAACCCAAGAGGGTCAGAGTGCTGAGCCCCTGGCAGCTCCAAGTGTGACCCTCCTACCCACTCCAGAAAATCCTAGGTGAAACTCGCTGAAAAGAAACATGGTTTGGAGGGAGAGGGGGAAAAAAGGGAGGGAGAGGTCTCAGAAGGAAGTGTAATGGAAAGATCTAGCTTAAGAGTCAGAGGAAACTGGACTCTTTAATCCCAGCTCTGTCACTTTCTGTTATGTTTTCTTGGTTACTCACAGTACAATAGTTAAAGCACTTGACTGAAATCCAGTTCAAATCTGGCCTCACATACTCACTAGCTATGTGAACCTGGGCAAATCACTTAACTATTGGCTGCCTCAGTTTTCTCATCTGTAAAATGGGGATAAATAATAGTATCTCCCTTCTAGTGTTATTGTGAGGATGAAATTACATAATGTTTGTAAGTCGTTTTGTAAACTTTAATGTGCTATATAAATGTGAGTTGTTATTATAAGCATTTATTAAGTGTCTTCTGTGTGCCAAATGCTATCAAGTGAATAGACTTTTACAAAATGAGAGAGTTAAATTAGATGATTTTGAAATTCTCTCCCTTCTATTTCTGCAATTCTAACAATAATGACAATAGGAACAACAATAGTAATAGTTAGCACGTATGTTCCACATAAGGGTTTGCAACGAGCTTTACATCTGTTACCTTCATTTGGTTCTCACAACTATCCTAGGAGGAAGATGCTGATATTATCCCATTTTACAGATGAAGAGATAGACTAAAAATAAGTTGGATTACCTGTTCAAAGTCACATAGTAATTCTAAGGAATGATTTGAATGCAAGGAAGACCAACATGTTACCTACTCTGCCACCTAACTTGCCTATCAAATTCTGCCATTTTCTAAGGGCCTTTTCCACTGTCAGAGCCTTGATCTGAAGTATCAGGATTCAGGATCTGTTTCCGATCTGCTTTGATTTCACCTTCCCTACAGATTTTTTACTTTTGATACTCCCAAAGGCAGTTTGATGTAATGGATAGAGCTGCCCTCAGAGTGGGGAAGTTAAATACATGTGTGACCCTGGACAAACTCTTTGCAGTAGAAAACTGTCTAAGACTAGGCTTTCCTCTCCAAAAGCTCCCTATACTGATGAACTCATAAACCTGCTCAAAAATTTTTTTTCCAGAATTTAAATTTGGCAATCAGATATGTTTTATATATTATGATGATTAAAAAGTTGGCTTCCCTACAGCCCCCATAATTACACCACTGGGTTGTGGTGAAATTCTCTCCACCTTCTTTGCTGAGACAGGCAAATAAAGGAAGTCAGGAAGATTCTTGATGCTCCCTTTCGGTTATTATTTATTGAAGATATAAGAGCCAATCCATCCACCAGAAGAGTTCCTCCATGGGGGCTTCCACAGCCTTCCCTCTGCTACCTAAGCTCAATGCCAAGAGCAACAGAAAGACAGAGCTGGAGGATTGGGGAGAAAGCTCTATCAGTGAGCTAGGAAGGAAAGTGTCCGTCCAGAGGGAAGTATAGTATGACCTGAACTCCATTAAACTGCTACTATATCCAGAGAACACCTCAATTCAGGTCAATTCTGCATTCAAATCAACAAGCCTTCACTGAGCATCTACTGGGTGTCCAGTCCAGTCTAATATTCGGCATTGTAGGTCATATAAGAGAAAATCCATATCTTGCCTTCGGGGGTTTATACTCTTATTAGAAAAATAGACTGTATATATATCTTCACTTCAATAAAAGGGAGATAGCACACCTCCCTTTAATGAATTAATGATTAATGATTAATGAAATTAATTAATGAAAAGAATTTCTGAAACCCAGAAGATCAGGGTTCAAGTCCCAGATTTGGGAGTCAGATTTCTTCTGTAAAATGAGAATTTAGCTCAAAAGAAACAGATCCCTGTGAGCAGCATGTTGACTTAGAAAGTCACAGATTAATATTATTTATGTTGCACTATATTTTAATTTGTTTAACATTTTCCAATTACATTTTAAGCTGGCTTTAGTGACCCTTGGGAATTTTGCAGGCTGGGAGTTTGGCATCCCCAGACTAGATGATTCCTAAGGCTTCCTTTTAGCTCTAAATATTTTTCTTTTGATTGATATTTTTAATATTCTTTGTTTTTTTAAACTAATTTGCCCTCTCTCTATCCTTAGAAAAGAGTTCAATAACAGAATCAGGCAATAGAGAGTGTGCACAGTCAAGGCTATGGGAGCCTGGAGGAGTGAAAGAAGGATGTGGGCTGGGAATGATCAGGGAAAACTTCTTAAGCTGAATGTTAGTGATTGAGTAGGATTTGAAAAGGGTACAGTGTGTGGGGGGATGGGGAGTAAGGTCAGGGCAAGGAATGAGTCTGCCTATTTTCATCTGAGAAGAGAAAGAAGGATGAGGCAGCCGGGTGGCCCAGGGTAAAGAGCTCTGAGATTAGAGTCAGGAAGTCGAGTTCAAATCTGGCCTCAGACACCTACCAGCTGGGTGAGCCTGGGTGAGCCTGGGCAAGACGCGTAATCTTTTGCCTTAATACATGGGAGGAAGAAAATGGCCACCTCCAAAATCTTTGCCAAGAAAACTCTGCAGATGGTATTGATGTGCTAGGGCCCCCAGGGTCACCAAGAGTGAGACACACAGAAGACAAAAGGGGGCAACCCTACGGGGGTGATCCTTGAGCAGGACAGTGAGAAAACTGAGCAAAGAAGGTTCACAATAGCAGGATATGAGGGCCTTGAAGGCCAGGAGGAAAAAATTGGCCATGAGGCAAGACAGTTTGGGCAGGTTTTTGAGCAGGATGATGCAAAAAAGCCACTGTTTTAGACAGATTAATCTGGCAAGGGGTGGAAGAGGCTGGACCAAGAGAAGCAATGCAGCACAACCAGGGGATCTGGGCTGTGAGCCTGACTCTGCATTCCCAAGCCTCCCTCCCTGGGTCTCAGTTTCCCCATCTGTAAAGAAAAGGGCTGGACTGGACAAGCTCTAATATCCCTTCAATTTCTAAAAGCCTTGTTCACCTGTAGAACTCAGGCTGGATGATGACAGAGAGGCCATTCAGGGGGGAGTCAGCATCAGGCATCAGCAGGGGAACACCCGGAAGTGGGGGCTGCATTTTGATGTCTCCCCAAAAAGGTGGAGGAGGGGGCTGGTCTAGTTCTGGAAAACATTGGTTGGACCACTCTCCTTCAGCCTGGCCAGCCCCCTCACCCACCCACCCCCACGGACCAGAGGCCAGAGTGACTCCTTATCAGCTGCCTTTTCCCTCTCCCCACTCCCGCTTAAAAGACCTTCCACAGTCATCAACTAGCAGACTGAAGGATTATCCACACATGTATGACCAACTCTATAAATTATAATTACTTACTACTTCCCCCTCCCAAAACCAGACTTCTCTATGGACAACTTTAAAAAATTGATTTAAGATGATGTTTTCCTCTTCTTGAAAATGAATACTTCAGGAAAATATTGTAGCCAAATATTTAATTTCATCGAATCTTTTTGGACTCTACACAGAGTCGAAACAAATGCAAATTTAATTCAGCAGACAAACTGACCCTCCTACCCATCTGTGATACAATGATTACTGATGCTCAGAATGAGAATCCTGAGGTGTTAAAATACTTTCTTAAAAGAAAAGAGAAAGATTAAATTGTGTTGTGCATTAAAAAAAAAGACCTTCCAGCATCAATCACTGTTCAGCCTTGCTTCTGACTTGCTTTTTGTCGTATTTGCCCAAGCTCGGGAGAACTCCTCTATCCTCCAGCTCCTCTTGCCTTTTCCCTTCCAGCCCTTTGCTCACACCGTTCCATGTGTGTAGTTGGCATCTCTTCCTTTCCACTCTTCACCTGTGGAATTCTTACCCTCCTTGAAAGCCCAACTCAAGTGCTACCTCTCCCCAGAAACATTTTCCTGATCTCCAGATACCTCTTATAACCCTTTGTCTTAGAGTTCTCTGAAGTACTTCTCATGTAATATTTTGGGTTATCAGTATCTAGTTTTATCTCAAATGCCCCTTAATTTGGGGGCTTCATCATGGTAAGGACTATATTTCATCTAAACTTGTTTCTCAGTGCATAGTATAGAGCTTTGTTAGCCACAAATGCTTAATAAACATTTGTTGAATTTTAATTTGAAAAGGGCACAGGACAGTGACTACTGAACCCTAGATATAAAGGCAGTTCATGGATTTCATTTCAATTGTGACAGCTCTTCATGATCCCATTTTGGGATTTTGATTTTGGTTTTTTTGAAATAGAATGGTTCACCATTTCCTTCTCCAGATCTTTTTTAAGTTGAGAAACTGAAGCAAACAGGGTTACTTGACTTGGCCAGGGTCACATAACTAGTAATGTCTGAGGCCAGATTTGAACGCATGGAAATGAATCTTCCTGATTCCAAGCCCAGTGCACCACCTAGCTGCCCTTTTAATTGAATTCCTACCAGATCACATATGTGTATATACAGAACAGAACTGCTACCTACAGAGAAGAAACTTGTACCCCAGTTCCAGCATCCTCTATGCAGTCCTCTGCCCTCTGAGCTTCAGAGACATAGTTTATTGTTTAGGGGATCTATAAATGCATCCTTATTCCCCCAACTAGTAAATTAACTTGAAGTCTGTTGGAATTGGGGCCACCCTAGGCTGGGAGGTAGACTAGAGTTGTGCTAGCCCATCCTCCTTGGATGTGTTCCACCAAATGCAAGGCCAGGGACCTTGCTGAATAACCAACACCAAGGTCACCTGCATGATGAACAGTTTATCTGGCCCTAGAGACCTCAGCCCTACAGAACAATATGAGGCAGGAAATTTAGCCAGGAATTGCACTTTTTCAGTAGAAGAATATTGTTTCCTACCTAGTTGGCTGCCAAAAAACATTAACATCTTGCCCTACTTTCCCCTCAAGATAATATTAACAACAATAATAATAGCAGTATAATGTTTTAGGTTTTGCAAAGTACTATATATATATCTTCATTTGATCCTCACAACTCTGTGACTAGTAAATGTAGGTATTATTATTACCCCCATTTAGTGGAAAATGAGGTAAACAGAGGTTAAGTGACTTGAATACCAGGCCCAGACTTCCCCAGTTCTATCAATCAAATCTCATATATCATGATCAATCACTTTATCAACAAGGATTGATTAGTTGCCTACTAAGTAAGATATCCTAGACACTATGTAAGCCAGAATGTGGAAATGAAAGGGGTTGTCAGAATTTTCATTTTCCTGTTTCTTGAGTTAGCTGAATTTGGACTACAGCATCAAAGAGTAGCATATTTCTGAGTCCATTGCTAGGTGGTGATAGACAAGTCACCTCTCTTCCTCAATGTTTCCATGAGAAATGAGGTAACCATTCATAGGCAGCTTCATACAACTAAAAGAGCACTAGATTTAGAGTTGGGAGGTTTGAATTCAATTCCCAGCTCTACTGGTTACTACTTGTCACTTTGAACTTAATTAACCTCTCTGGGACTCACTTTCCATGTCTGTACAATGAGAGAGCTGAATTACCTCGAAGATCCATCCTAATTCTAAGCCCTACAATGTTACAAGTAAGGATAATTATCAGTTATCCTCTTTTACTTTCATGAACTCCATAGAACACATGGGAATAATAGTAATAATAATGATAGCTAATGTTTATGTATCACTTTAAGATGGCAAGGTGCATTATATATTTTATCATCATTGATCTTTGATTTGTCACAGCCTTGTGATGGAACTATTGTTATTATTCCCATTTTTTTAAACTTTTAATTTATTTATTTTGGCAAGGCAATTGAGATTAAGTGACTTAACCAGGATCTCACAGCTAGGAAGTATTAAGTATCTGAGGCCTGATTTGAAATCAGATTCTTTTGACTTCAGGATCCATGCTCTATCCACTGTGTGATCAAGAATCTTCATTCCCATTTTACAGATGAAGAAACTAAGGTTCAAAGGGGTTAAATTATTTGCCTGGGTAATAGCTAGTAAGTACTTGGATCAGGATTTGAACTCAGCTCTTCCAGAGTCCAAGTCCAACACTCTTTCAACTGCAGAAAGTGGACAGAAAAGGAGAGACATGGAGAGGGTATATGACTTACCAAGGTCATATAGACAGAGTTGGAGACCAGACTGCAGAGGGAACCCAGGATTCCCTTCACAGTGCTCCTCCATTAAACTAATCTCCTGGGGTCTTGGAGAGATCCATCCATAAATCCTTGAACGTAGTCTCTACTTTATATCCCAGGGAATAAAGTTGGGAGCTCCCCATTGGCCATAGAACTCTTGCCATCAGCTCCAAACTTCTGTAGGAAACAAATTCTCAAAGCTCCTGACTCACACTCTCTTGTATTCCCAGGCAATTAATATCCACTGGACTCTTACATATTAATAAGGTAGAACCTGGCTCAACAACTGAGCTTATAGTCCCTGACTTCCATAGCCTTGTTGAGTGATGTCTCGTGGGGCCAACAGACATCCGACAAGCCAGGAACAGCTGTCCCCTTTACCAAAACAAAGTGAATGCAAAGTGGAACCTCAGTGAGCACAGATGTGCCTCAAAGTGTGAAAGTGCCTAATGTCAGTGTGAACCAGCTAAGGACAAAAACACCTTACCTCATTATTCTAGCATTGGCAATAATAATGGAATCAAGAAAATTTGTTGTTGGCATTAATTATAAAATAATTAGACATAGAGAAGAGGAAAGAAAGACACTTGTAAGGGAATTTTCATGGACAGTATCTTACTTAATGTATACATTAATTCTGGGAAGGAAACAAAATGATCATTATCCTCCCAATCTTACAAACAAGGAAACTGAAGTCTAAAATAAGAAAGTGACTTATTTGAAGTACCAAATCAAGTCTTGGAAGAGCCAATACTCACATCTCAATTCTGTGTTCTTAACACTGTTCCTCAGAGCAGGATATAGGGCTCAAACTAAAGCACTATAAGGAAAAGATCGATTCCTAAGCCATTAAAATGCAACTCGTGATCATATGTTGAAAATTAAGTAATAAACTAAAATGATGTGGAGTATAACTGGCTTATCTTGCAATTTGTCATGGTTCTGATGAAAAATGGAATTTTTACACCAAAGTATTAGTATTAGACAAAATTAGGAAGATGGTCACAGAATATTAGTGCTGGAAAGAAATGAAACTATTTATAATTTCCTAGATGGAAGGAATATTAGAACATGGATTGTCGGAATTGGGAGTGACTTTAGAACAATGATAACAAAAAAGGCAGGGTTAGAAAGGTCTTGAGATATCATTCAGTCAAACTTCCTCTTGTCCAAGGTCTCACAGTAGGCCATCAGTGCTCTAGCAGGACCTAGAACTTTCTCTTCCTGATTCCCAGCCCATTGATCCATTGAGGAAAAGTCTCATGAATTAGCTGGGAATGTCCCAGGCACCTCTACACAGGAGAAGGTGACTGCTTGACCTCAACTTTTTACTTTTCCTTATTTATCTCCTCTATCAATCCTGTGCCTCAGCCTCTCTCTGGCTGTGGCTAGAGGAAGGACTTGAGGACATTAATCATCAAAAAGCAACCTGACAGTCCTTGCTACAGTTTATCTTACCCTCAGCACATTAAGGAATGAACGAACATTCAAGCATTGAAGGATATCCTGATCACTAATAAGATCCTAGGATTTATAGCTAGAAAGACTTAGCACTCATTTGATAGAGAAGGAAATCGGTCCAAATATCTTGTGTTCCTCTAAGTTACATATGCAGTAATGGTATGGCTACCCTTTCCACCATCCCATCTCACTCAGATGCTGGCTCTTCACCACAGAGTTGGTGTGTCCGTGGGCACAAAGTAAATGGTTCAGTGCCTACATATCATGATTTCTTCAGAATCGGAAACTCCCTCCAGAAACCTAGTTCAAAACCTGTAATTTACTGAAAAAGTCCTAGTTACACAGAAATGAAATAAAGTGCCTAGGGCTGCACAGATAGAAAGTATCAGAGGATTTGAACCCAACTATTCGTGACTCCAAGCCCAATATTTTACCCATCTTAACTTTATTGTGTCACAGACTCCTTTGGGAATGTGGTAAAGCCTATGGATCCCTTAACATAATAATGTTTTTAATGTATTTTAAAATGCATTAAAATGCATTTTAAAATACATGAAATTATAAAGAAAATCAATTATATCGAAGGACTACAAAATAACTTAAAACAAGGTCATAGACCCCTGGTTAAGAGCCCCACACCAGACTATAAATGCTTGAATTTAACAGATGACCTTGAAGTTTCAGTCTTTCTCCTTAATGACATCACTGGACTTGAAATCCTGCCCTTGGGAAGCTTTGTCTTGGGGCTAGACTTCAGCAGAATGTGCCTGCCCAGCCATGCAGAGAGAGCTACCTCCGCCCCTAAGGAGTGGGCTCAGGACTCCTAATAATCTTCCAACAATCCAACAAATTTCCAATCTAACAAATTCAATTCACCAAACATTTATTAAGTATCTACTCTGAGTTAAGCACTGGGGAATAAAGACAAAAAGATACAATCCTTAGAGTTAAGGAACTTATCCTCTTGGGAATGATATGAAAACCACATTGATGAGGAGATACAAAATCCCTTGGGTAAGGAAGCGAGTACTAGCAATTGAGAAAATCAGGGAAGCTTTCCACAATCTATCAGATTTTCAGTCAACATTCATTTAAAGCAGGGGTAGGCCTATATAATCCTTGGGCCATATAAGGCCCTCAAAATCATTTGGTCTAGCCCTGCCAAGGCAATCCCAGACATTGATGAGCTGAAAGTTAGGTACGACAACCTCCCACTGCTTAGGATTTTTAAGTTAATAATTTTGCATAGCCAGCAAATGATGTTATAAATATTCACTGACCTTTGGCAGAAAAAAATGTTACACACAACACACACACACGTACACACTCATTTAAGGACTTGTTCCAATCATTGGGCTCCAATCCATTCTAGGGATTGAAGGCAAAAAACCTCAAGGAAGTAAAATCCTCCTGAATACCTGGCCTAGGTAGGGAACTGACCTTAGAGTCAGGAAGACTTAGTCCTGCTTCTAATATTGTCAGTAGGCTCTTGGAGGAAAAGGCTCTAATAACTGTGGGGCAGGAGGGGAACCAGAAAAGGGGAACCTCCTATAGAAGCTGAGAGTTGAGCTACATCTTAATGAAAATCAAGAATTCTAAAAGGCAAAAGTGAAGAGGGAGAGAATTTCAGGCATGGAAGACAATTAGTGACAATTAGTGAAGGCAAAAGATGAAGTGCCATGTTGGAGGAAAAGAAAGTGGTTGAGACAGAAGCCTTGAAGAAAGATAAGATTTGTGAGAAGCAAGGATCTGGAGGAAGTATATTGTAGACATTGGTTTGTATGAATGCAAGAAGGCAGGGGAAAGCAGTTGGGCTACAATGGAGTTTCATGGAAAATGGCAAGATTTATATCTGGACCTGAATAAGGTTCAAGCCACATCTCCTATTATTCTCTCTATTCATCATATAGGCAATCATAGATAGCTGGGAAGAGTAGGATTTGCCATTTACCCAAGAAGTTTCCACGAGGTGATAAATAGTTCAATGACTCAGGTTGTCAAAGCTAAGGGGACAAGAACAGAGAATGATGGCTAGAGCGAAGAGAAAACTTAAAGCTTCTCTAGCTCAGGCTAAAATTGACAGAGCAACTCTTGGATGATCTAGGACCCCTTCATAGAAGGATAATCTTTAAAGTATAAAGTAAAATTTATAGGATAACAAAAGAAGCAGTTTATTAAAATGCAGTACAAAATATGGTTAACATTGTAAAACTATTTTTAAAAGACAAAGCATGACAAAATATGCAATAAAATAAAATATAAAGATGCAAAATGATTTTAAAAATATATTTAATTCCCTGAAATCTACTCACAGATATCTCCTTCCATGGACCCTTTCATTTTACAGATGAGAAAAATAAAGTCTGGAGAAAAAAGTGAATAATCTAAGATCAGGCAATAAATTAGTGGTGGATCCATGACCAGAACTAAATTTTCCTAATCCTAGGTTAGAGCCCTTCTCACTGAACTTGAGCAGTCACTGGAATCCATAGCTCTGGCTTATTATCCCCATGCTATTTTAGTTCCCATAGTACTTTCAGGGCAGCATTTGGGCATTTTCTGATGCATAGCTAATGGAATCCCCCAAACTCACTTCACTCTCACCACATTTTCTCTCCTTCATCAATCACCTACCCAGATAGAACCACAAAGACTCCACTATAAAGATTATGACTGTGGGATTCCCTAATATCTGTAGGACACATCCTACCTACTCCTTAGACCCAATCCTTTTCCCTTTCTTCTATTTTTCCCTTCCCTCCCCTCTCTACCCATCAATCCTCCCTTACTTAGTCTGGGCCCCCTAAGATCTCTGAAAACAGAAGACATTTGGCTATAATTTTCCACTAGTTCCTGGAACTGGGAGGTGTTTTCTGAAATGAACCGAACTGAACCCAAATGACCCTGAGTTTCCCCTCTCATTACCCCCACAAGTCAGGTCTTTCCTATCTGAAAGGTGGAAGTGTGTAATAAAATCCCCTGAGGTCAACAGGCTGCCCCCAATCCCCATAACCAGATTGGCTCCCATGATTCATCTGATTAAAACTGGGGAACACTAATTCCCCAGAGGCCAGGGACACCTGAGCGGTTGAAAATAGAGACTACCGGATGTTCTACAAATAGCTGGACAGCTCCCACACATACCTTCTGTATTCTAAAAGGGAGGGGAGGAAGACAAGGGGAGGGGAAAAGGCAAATCACTTTTTCTGGAGACAGCACAATGCAGTAGAAAGAACACTAGCATACTTAAAAGTCAGTAATAAAAGCTCCTTGAGGGCAGGAACTGTTCATTTTTGCCAGGCACAGTGTATGGCATATAGTAAGCATCTAATAAATGCTTGTAGATTAGATAGATCTGGGTCCTATTCTCAGATGCAAGTCTCTTTTCTCACCTATCAAATAGGTATAATCCTCATGTTAATCTATATACCCTATAATACTTAATCAAATAGATATGAACATAATTCACAGAATTGTTATCATCAGCTGTAGGATCTGGCCTCAGAAGGAAGGCAGCATTCACATCCTCCCTCTGACAGATACTAGCAAGTCACTTAACTTTTCAATAGTAGAAACAATTCTCTATGACTAAAATTTGCAGGGGACTTGCAAAGCTGCATTGGTAAAGGAATTTCCTCTTCCCTATATCTATAAGATCATAGGTTTCTGTGATCTCAGGTCCTAACCCTCTTATTATTATTATTATAGCTTAGTCTTTGCAAGTGAAAAAAAAAATTCTGGAAATTCAGCCAGAGGCAGGTCTCTTCTGGACTTGAAGTTGGGAGGAGAGCCCTGGTTATTCTTCTTAATCATAGAATTTAGAGCGAATCCAATTCCCTCTAATTTTACAGAGATGGAAACTAATGCCTAGAAAAGTCAAGTATATTATTTAAGTTCATATAACTAGAAAGCCACAGTCAGGATTAAAACTCAGGTCCCCTGATTCCTGTTCTAGTGTTCTTTCTACTCTCCAATGTTAATTTTACCTTCAAAAGACACATACCCTTTTCCTTGCCCTTATGCCATCTCCCCTCCAAAGAAAAAGTCACTAAAACAATATGGCAGCTGCCCCCAATCATCTCTGCCATAGTAAAACTCCCATCAGTCACAGATTCCAAGAAAGGCCAAATCACCAGATTGGTTCTTCGTGTTCTTTACAAAGCAACCCCCCCAAAAAAAAATCATCATTGAGTATGCAATTTCTATGTCAAAGGCTCTGTGGGTGGGACTGTGAGGGAAAAAGTAATAGGGAATCATTCTATAGACTCTTAATTGGTCCTACTAGACTATAAGCTCCCCGAAACCAGGAAATGTGTATGTTACCTAATATTCTTCCCAATTGCCTAGCAAAGGGCTGGGAGCACAGTAAATGTTAATAATTTTTAAAGTTTAGCTCAACATAAGAAAAATCATCCTAATTATAGAAAAATATGCAGGTTCCCATAGAAGGTAATGGGATCCCACTAACTATAACTTTCCAAAAATAGGCACCAGTTAGGCTAGAGAGCTGTGAGCTGCTTCCTGGCATTGAGATCTAGTGACTCCATCAATGGAATTGAGAAGCATCAGTGCAGAAAGACTCCTAGATTTGGAGTTAAAACTTGGGTTTGAATCTTAGCTTTGCCACTTATTCCCTAAGTGACTTAGAATGAGTCACTTGACTGTCATGACCTCAGTTTCCTTAACTGTAAAAAGGAGGAATTTCTTAGATGGCTTCTGAGATCTCTTCCAAATCCAAATTTGTAAATAAAATTGGTGGCTCATCTTATTTTTTGAGTTTCTGATGGCTTTTTTTGGCCATTGATATATTATTCTTTTTTATAATAGCCTTTCATCTTCCAAAATACATGGAAAGATAGTTTTCAACATTCACCCTTGCAAATTTTTCTCCTTCTTTCCCCAACTCTCCCCTTCCCTAGACAGCAAGTAATCCAATATAGGTTAAACATGTTCAATTCTTCTAAACATACTCCTACCTTTATCGTGCTGCACAAGAAAAATCAGATCAAAAAGGAGAAAATAAATGAGAAAATAAAAAACAAGCAAGCAAACAACAACAAAAAGGTGAAAATACTATATTGTGATCCACATTCTGTCCCAATAGTCCTCTGGATGCAAATAGTTCTCTCTATCACACACTCTAACACACAAGTCTGTCATAATTGGCCTTAATCACCTCGTTGTTGAAAAGAGATGCCTTTTGCCCTTCGTTTTGATCTCACAGTGATTTTGTTATATTGTTCTTCTTCTTCCATTGAGCCCTCCCTTATAACAAGACAAAAATATTTAAGCAAAACCAGCCAACATGTACTATGAAACATTACACCATTCCATAGTCAAAAACTTCCCTTCTCCACTTCTCCAGTGAAAGGAAGTATGTATCCTTATGTCTTCCCTGAAGTCAAGATTACTTGCTATAGTGACCAAATGGTCAGTTTTCATATTATGGTATTCATTGTGAACTCTTTTCTGTTCAGGAGCCATCTGCTAGTGGCTGGGGATCTAATTCTGACTAGTAGAATAGATCCCTTCATGGGAGAGGATGATAACAATACAAGGAGACTGAGAGGCATTCTCTGACCTCTTCCGTCTTCCCTCTTGCCTCCAATTTATTTCATTCCCAATCCACAAAACAACATGTGCATCAGTAAAGGCTGATTTGCAGTTCCTTCAAGTGTGTTATGATTCACAGTTGTGGGAGTTTTCAGAGCACCGACCAGCCCCTTAATAGTACAATCCCCTTTAACCCCTTTCAGATTTTCTGGGTTTTACATTTAGGTGTGGTCCTTAATACTTTTCCTGATTCTTTCATATTATGGTATTTATTGGGTAGACTTTTTCTTTCATATTATGGTATTTATTTTGTAGACTCTTTTACTGGTTCTGATCACTTCTCTCTGTATCATGTCACATAAGTTTTGCCATGTCTCTCTAGCATTCCTTATAATGTGCATTTCTTATATATATATTATATATATACAAATACATGCATATATGTTATAGATGTACATATACTTATGTGTATAAATGTGTATATATACACCAAGATATATATAGAGAGAATGTTTCTATCTCTGATCTCTTTGTAAAAACTAATACATCATTTTCCATAGTAGAGATATCAAGCCCAAAGAATATGAAGAGTTTAGGCATTTTTCTCAAATAATTCAAAATTGTTTTCTATAATGACTAGAATTTCATTTCACAATCGGTGGTTTTGATTAGAGAAGAATTGTAAAGAGGTGATTGCTTTGGGCCTGGGCTTAGTAATGGCCATTTTCAGACAGCCATATCTGTTTTCTTTTCTTTCTATCCCTTTCTTTATTTATTCATTCCTTTCTTTCTGTTTTCCTTTCTTTCCTTTCCTAACTCCCTTCCCTTCCTTTTTTTTATTCTTTCCTTTTCTTTCTCTCCCTCTTTCTTTATTTCCTTCTTCTTTCCTTATCTTTCTTCCTTCCTATCTTCTTTTCATTTTTCTTCTCTCCCATATTAGAAATTCATGGGCTACCCTGTTGTATTACTGATTAGTACAGAGGCTTTGACCTACTCCATTCCTGATCCCTTTAGGCAACCTAGTGATCCTATAGCCCTGGCTCAACATATTTCTTCTAGACTCAGTTCAGCCCCATGACCATCTTAATTCACCATAGCTTAGAACTTTTAAGCTTATAAGTCTCACACTCCCCAAGAGCTGAAATTACAGAGCTGTGCTGCCATGCTCAGGCTTTGCCTGCTTTCCGCAGTATTCTCTGTGTTCCTAAAGGGAACCAATTCCAGAACAAGATCCTGAATCCTAAGAAATGTCCTACAAAGACTCGGAGACCCAAAGTCCTGGGTATCTGATCTCCCTCCTAAATATGACCCCTCCCCATCTGATATTTGCCTATAGACATGCTGAAGACCTTGGAGGAAGCATTCAGGCATATAGGAAAAGTCCCCAAATCTGTATCCATATCTGGCATTTACTGTGACTTTTTTTATACCTGCCTCTCTAGGATTCACTTTTCTTCTTTGTGAAATTCAATGACTTTTCCAAGGTCACAAGACCTGGTACAGTGGAAAGAGCATCAGTTCTGGAGATAAAGAGCCTGAGCTTGAGTTTTGCCTTTATAGTCCTAATTTCTACATCCATAAAACAAGGAGATTGGGCAAAATGGTTTTCAGCATTCCTTTTAGCCCTTGTTCTATTGTCCTGTACATTCACAGTTGTACAAAGACTTTCCAGTTCTCAGTTCTGTGAGAAAAGACAAAGGTGAATAAGCCAAATAGTCCCATTTATTTGTAGGGGTCAACTAAGGACTCCTCTCGCTAAGGACCGAGAATTTGTTCTGGAGCATTTCCTGAAAAAAAAAGTCCTTCCTCTGTTGAAATGGGGAGAGACCATGGCAGAATGTTCTTGGTTTCTACAAATAATCATCATAAAACACATTTCAATAAGAACTTAATGCAGTTGAAATAGCACTTTCCTCTACACATTCCCATAAAGTATGTAGTACAAATATTATCTCCATTTTATTGAGGTAAAAAATAAGATCTTGAAAAGGGAAGTGACTTACAGCTAAACTATAGAAATCAGACTGAGATTTTTGAACTCTAAACCCAGTGATTTACAGTTAATAAATCAATTAGCATTTATTAAGCTCTTACTATGTGCCAGGCATTGTGCTAAGCACCGGGGATATAAAAGAATGTGAACATTCAACTCCTGGCTTCACTGTCTCTGAGATCACATCTAAAATATGCTATTTTGTCAGACCCCAAATAGGGAAAAATATTCAGAACGAGGAGATGAGGGTGATCAAATCCCTCCTGAAGCATTCTGTCCAGTTGTGTCAGGTCATAGGAAGGATTAGAAAAGCTGGAGGGCATTAGAGAGGAATGGGACTCCTCATGTTCTATGAAGAAATAGTTGGGAAAACTGGGGGCATTTAGCCTAGACTAGAGGAGATTCAATGTGAACATGAACACTGTCTTCAGTTTCTGAAGAGCTGTCAGGTAGAAGAAGGGCTCGTTTTGATCCAGAGGGCAAAACTACTAATAATACCACCTTACTATCGGCCAAGCGCCAGGCTGAGCACTTCACAATTACTTCATTTGATATTTATAACAGTCCTCAAAGTAGGTGCTATTATTTATCATCCCCACTTTGCAGTTGAGGAAACTGAGGCATATATAGGTGAACTGACTTACCCAGGTTCACAAAGCTAAATATCTGAAGCCACATTTGAATTCAGGTCTTCCTGACTCCAGGACTATTCACTGTATCACCTACCTACCTAACAGATAGAAGTTACAAAAAAACAGATTTTGCTTCTCAACAGTTACAGTTGTGCAACAATGTAGACGACTGATCTCAGAGAGTGAGTTCGCTGGATTGCAAGTGTTAAAACACAGGCAGAGTGAGCTGGAGCTCCTGGAATTCTTATATCATTCTTATATCATCTTATATCATTTGGTTATAGGCCAGATGAAATTTAAGAGTCTTCTTTTTAAAAAATTAATTTTTTTTCATCTTTTGATTACCTAAAAATTAATTTAGGCACATATTTAACCTATATTGTTTGCTATCTAGGGGAGATAGGAGAGGGGAGGGAGAGAAGGCAGAAGAAAAACTTGGACATGAGGTTTTGCAGGGGTGAATGTTGAAAACAATATTTACATGTATTTGGAAAAATAAAAGGTATTATAAAAATAAAAATAGGATTTGTTACTTAAAAATAAAATATAAAAATTAATTTAAGATCTTTTCCAGCTCTCAGAGTCTATGATCTTCTATTTACTAAGCACTGAGAGAGGCAGGTTTGTGGGATATAGGACAAAAATGAGAGGTGGGAGTTGGGATCCCTACTTCAAAAGCCTTTATCTAAACAGATAAACATAAGAAGTGAAAAATAACTTAGAAAATAGAATGTTGCACATGAAATGGATTTTAAAGACCATCCAGACCAAGTACCTCATTTTATGGGAGGCAGCCAGGTAGTTCAGGAATTAGAGTATTGGAGGACTTGAGGTCAAATCTGAGATCAATTACTTTAGATCTGTGTGACCCTTGGCCACGTCACGTTACCTTTGTCTCCCTGTTTCCTCAACTGTAAAATGGGAATAATAATGATAACTCCCCACTTCCCCAGGTTGTTTGTGGGCATCAAAATGTAACACATATTGCTTAGCACAAAGTAGGTGCTATTATTATTTTATAATAATAACTCCCCACTTCCCCAGGTTGTTTGTGGGCATCAAAATGTAACACATATTGCTTAGCACAAAGTAGGTGCTGATTTTTCTCTTTTCCTTTTCTCTGCAAGGGCACATTCCCAGGTGTAAAGGGGAGAGCCATCTCAACAACCAACCAAGGTTAAACAGACAATAGCTGGTGCATAATTTATGTGTCTGCCTTTGCAACACATCAATTATGAGTATTCCATACACTTTGATAGGGGCTGGGACTTATGCAGATCGAAATACAGTGTGTATATAAAAACTCCTAGAACCACTCTTCCAATGATGCATTTGCATTATCCCCTACAGTTTTGTAGATTGCTACTTCCTAACCCTGAAAATCTCTTTCTTTCTCTCTCTCTCTCTTTCTTTCTCTCTCTCTCTCTCTCTCTCTCTCTCTCTCTCTCTCTCTCTCTCTCTCTCTCTCTCTCTCTCTCTCTCTGTCTCTCTCTCTCTCTGTCTCTGTCTGTCTGTCTGTCTGTCTGTCTGTCTCTCTCTCTCTGTGTCTCTTTCTCTCTCCTCTCTCTCTCTCTCTCTCTCTCTCTCTCTCTCTCTCTCTCTCTCTCTCTCTCTCTCTCTCTCATACACACGCAAACAAATTTGATGGTGCAGGCAAATTTAACAACATATATGTATGCATACATATATGGTTATATATACAAATCCACATATACATAAATACCAGCACATATCTATGTAACATTTATACAGATAATATATAACATATAATCTATATAATGCTATATTTAATTGTATGTGTATTATTAGGATCACAGAACACAAAATGTCAGAACTAGAAGGAGACACAGAGAGCTTTAAAAAGCTCAATGAATTGCTCAGAGCCACATAAGTAGTAAACTGCAGAGTAAGATCTGATTTCAAAGCCAGTGTTTTTACTACACTACTACCGCATCTAACCAATGGGATGAATAGTACTATTTATGGTACTAGTGTCATAAATGAAAAGAACACTGGACCAGTAATCAGAAGACCTGAGGTCTAGTCCCAAAGCTGCTATTGATTTATTTTGTGTCTCTGGGACAAGTTATTTTCCTTACCTACCCTATCTGAGCCTCAATAAAAAGAGTAGATTGGGCAGAATGATATTTATCTAACATAGTCTTTTCAGCACTAATATTCTATGTCCCTATATGCTAACTTTCCTATGTGTTCTGGGTTCTAATATGCTGTGTTCTAAGGTCCTTCCCAGCCAGGAGCATGCAGGAGCCAGCTCTAATCAGCTTACAAAGCCCATTGTTAAATTATCAGTGAGCATTTATACTTCCAAAATTGGCAATCACTGCAATTCAGGGCTTGAGTTATTATTTTGTTGATTTCTAGACCTTAGTGTTAATAATGCAGATTAAAGTTAAAAGTAGATTGCAATTTTTTTTCTTAATAGCTTCTCATCCAGAAATTTTGTGCAACCCCAGATAAATAGGCATATAAAATAGATATACATCTCAAAAATTTATTGATAATAATTTTTATTTAACATTGTTGATTAGAGAAATGAAAATTAAGACAAGTCTGAAAGAGTTCACCTTTACACCTCTCAGATTGGCTAAGATGACAGGAAAATATAATGACAAATGTTGGTGGGGATATGGGAAAACTGGGACACTCATACATTGTTGGTGGAGTTATGAAATGATCCAACCATTCTAGAGAACAATTAGGAACTATGCCCAAAGGGTTATCAGACTGTGTGTACCCTTTGATCCAGTAGTGTCTCTACTGAGTCTGTATTCCAAAAAGATCATAAAAAAGGGAAAAGGACCCACATGTTCAAAAATGTTTGTAGCAGCCCTTTTTGTAGTGACAAGGAACTGGAACATGAGTAGATACCCATCATTTGGGGAATGGCTGAATAAGTTATGGTATATGAATATTATGGAATATTATTGTTCTATAAGAAATATCAGTGGGATCCAACTCACTTCCAGTTGATCAATGATGGACAGAGGTAGCTGCACCCAGAGAAGAAACACTGGGAGGGGAATGAAAATTGTTAGCACTAATATCTGTCTGCCCAGGTTGCATGTACCTTCGGATTCTAATGTTTATTGTGCAACAAGAAAATGATATTCGCACACATTTATTGTACCTAGACTATATTGTAACACATGTAAAATGTATGGTATTGCCTGTCGTCGGGGGGAGGGAATAGAGGGAGGGGGGGTAAATTGGAAAAATGAATACAAGGGATAATATTATAAAATATATATATATATATAATAAAAAAAAAAAAAAAGAAAGAAATATCAGTGGGCTGATTTCAGAAATGCCTGGAAAGATTTACATGAATTGATACTACGTGAAGTGAGTAGAACCAAGAGAACATTATACATGGCAACAACAAGATTATGTGATGATCAACTGTGTTGGACTTGGTTCTTTTCAACAGTGAGGTGATTCAGGTCAATTCCAATAGTTTTGTGATGGAGAGAGTCATCTGCATCCAGAAAGAGGAATATGGGAACCAAATGTGATCACAACATAGTATTTTCACCTTTTGTTGTTGTTGTTATTGTTTGCTTGCTTGTTTTTTTTTTCTCATTTTTTTCCCTTTTGATCTGGGTTTTTCTTGTGCAACATGCAAGGGTAAATGTTGAAAACTATATTTGCATATATATTGAAAAATGAAAAGTTATTAGTATAAAAAAATAAAGGCATGGATTTCAAAAAATAATAATTTTATTTGATTTTATTTATTTTAGCAATTTTTATTTATTTGGTCATTTTAATAATTTATTAATAATAATTTTGTGACCTTCATCTTCAGTTACCCAACCAATGACAATTCACAGTTTAAGAAGCCTTGATTACCATACTGTTTTCTCCATTGTATAGATTAGGAAATTTATTCCTTGTTGGGTTCAGTGACTTGGTTATAATCCTGGGACTAGTAAGAGAATTAAATTACAAACTAAACTTCCTGATTCCAAATGCCGAATTCTATATCCTTATATATACCATATTGGCTTTCTATAGTGAAAATAACCTGGAGACCATGAAGTGAGATGATACAAAGATCTAGTTTCGTGGGATAAGACTAGACATATGATCTCATTGGTATGATGAATGAGGAAATTCCCTCCATTAATACTAGGCAGCACCTTCTCTGAAATTGAGAATCATACATACTTGGCCAGATCATACAGCTTATATATGTCACAAGCAGAATTCTTGTCCAAATCTTCCTGGATTTGAAGCCAGTTCTGGTACAGAGCTTTGTAACCCCATGGACCATATGATCCATGAAATATTCTTGGCAAAGTTACTGGAGTGATTTGCCATTTCTTTCTCCAATGTATTAAGAAAAACAGAGTTAAGTAACTTGCCCAGGATCACACAGCTAATAAGTGTCTGAGGATGGATTTGAATTCAGGTCTTCATGACTCTAGGACTAGCACTCTCTCTCCATTGATCTATCTAGCTGCCTCCAGTTTGAAAGTAGAGACTTAAGTTCTGTATGACACTATGCAAGACTCAGTTTCTTTATCTATAAAGAGGAAGTAATAATAGCATCTACCTTACAGAATCGTTGTGATGATTAAATGAAATATACGTAAAACACTTGGCAAACCTTAAAGTTCTATATAAATTCTAGCCTTATCATTTTCTTCTGCTGTCACACATAAAACACTTTGCAAAACCTTAGGGCTCTACTTAAATTCTATCCTCTTTTGCTATATCACATTGCATCTCAGTACAAATATACAAGTATAAAATAACTTTCCTGTTACTACTACTATTATTATTATTGACTAAATCTAGCTCTCTTCTCTTCACAGATCTTGGCCATCATCTCCATTATGTTCATTGTCCTCTCAACCATTGCCTTGTCGCTCAATACGCTTCCCGAGCTCCAGAGCCTTGACGAGTTTGGACAGAGTACGGACAACCCCCAGCTGGCCCACGTGGAGGCCGTGTGCATCGCCTGGTTCACTATGGAATACCTCCTTCGGTTCCTGTCTTCACCTAAGAAGTGGAAGTTCTTCAAGGGCCCGCTCAATGCTATTGACTTGCTGGCCATTTTGCCCTACTATGTTACCATCTTCCTAACCGAATCCAACAAGAGCGTGCTGCAGTTTCAGAATGTGCGCCGGGTTGTGCAAATCTTCCGAATCATGAGAATTCTCCGGATCCTCAAGCTGGCACGGCACTCCACTGGCCTGCAGTCTTTGGGGTTCACCCTCCGGCGCAGCTACAATGAGCTTGGCTTGCTGATTCTCTTCCTGGCCATGGGTATCATGATCTTCTCCAGCCTGGTTTTCTTTGCCGAGAAAGACGAGGATGACACTAAATTCAAAAGCATCCCAGCCTCGTTCTGGTGGGCCACAATCACTATGACCACTGTGGGCTATGGAGACATCTACCCCAAGACCCTCTTAGGTAAAATCGTGGGGGGGTTGTGCTGCATTGCAGGGGTCTTGGTGATCGCCCTTCCCATCCCCATCATCGTCAACAACTTCTCCGAGTTCTACAAGGAGCAGAAGAGACAAGAAAAAGCCATCAAACGCCGGGAAGCCCTGGAGAGAGCCAAGAGAAATGGCAGCATTGTTTCCATGAACATGAAGGACGCTTTTGCCCGAAGCATAGAGATGATGGACATTGTAGTGGAAAAGAATGGGGAGACCTTGGGGAAGAAGGACAAGGTCCAAGATAACCACTTGTCTCCTAGCAAGTGGAAGTGGACGAAGAGGACCCTGTCCGAAACCAGCTCCAGTAAGTCCTTTGAAACAAAAGAACAGGGGTCCCCGGAGAAGGCCAGGTCATCCTGCAGCCCCCAGCACCTGAACGTCCAGCAGCTGGAAGACATGTACAATAAGATGGCCAAGACTCAGTCGCAGCCAAACCTCAACACCAAGGACTCAGCCCAGCAGGGCAAACACCAGGAAGAGCTTGAGATGGACAGCCTCCCCGGCCCCGTAGTGCCCCTCCTGCCCACACGCACGGAAGGGGTGATTGACATGCGTAGCATGTCCAGTATCGACAGCTTCATCAGCTGTGCCACGGACTTCCCGGAGTCTGGCAGGTTCTCCCACAGCCCTTTGGCATCCCTCTCTAGCAAGGCGAGTGGGCCCATGGCCCAGGAGCTCGGCTGGCGGGGCCCTCCAGACTCAGGGGGGAGCAGGCTGTCGGACTCTAACCCAACCCCCGATGGCAGCCAGAACTCCAGCTTCTTTATCGAGAGCCCCAAGAGCTCCATGAAGACAAACAACCCCTTGAAACTGCGGTCACTAAAAGTCAATTTCATGGAAGGGGACCAAAGCTCCCCCTTGCCCATGGGCAGCATCTTGGGTCTGTATCCAGACCCTCTGAGGAGCCGGGGCGGTGCCCCCGCTGCTGGCCTTGAGAGCGCCCTGCTCTCAGACCGATCCTTGCTGAGCCCGGAGTCCTCCGTCTACACAACAGCAAGTGCCAGGACCCCCACCAAATCCCCTGAGAAGCACGCAGCCATAGCATTCAACTTCCACGATGCCGGCATCCATCAATACATTGATGCAGACACTGACGATGAAGGGCAGCTGCTCTACAGTGTGGACTCCAGTCCCCCCAGGAGCCTTCATAGCAACACCAGTCCAAAGTACAGCATCACCACCAGCGGGTTCCTCCGGCAAAGGGACAGTGTGCACAGGACGGACAAGAACCACCAGGAGCTCTCCCCTTTGCCCACCTCACCCAAGTTTCTAGGGCAGAACTGTGTTTATTCTATGGAAGCATTGACTGGAAAGAACCAGAGAAGTCAAGAAAAGGGCAAACTAGATAATCACATATCCCCAGAGGTCCACGTGCTGCCAGGGGGTGGAGGTCAGGGAAGCACCAAGGATCCGAGCATCTGAAAAGCTTAGATTAGGAGACCCGATGGCACATTCCCGGGGATGCTGTCCGCTCCCTCACCACTGAGCTTTTCTGCATGAACTTTACAAATGAAACAAGTCACTTGTTTCTAAATAAAATACAGAATGAAGTACATCCAAGGAAATGCCCAGAGCAGCCACACAAGTCCCGCTCTGGAAGGATCATCTACGGAACTTCCCAGTCCGCAATACACCCGTCAGAGTGAGGCTGGCCGGGCTACACTATCTCCTTGGATCTCTCCTGCTACCATCCTTCTGTGGAGGGGTGGGGACAAGGTCCACAGCAGTCCCAGTTTCCCCCTCCCTCTCCGAGACTCTCCTCTCCCCCTACCCTTGTACCCCATACCTCCATCAGTTCACTCAAATGTTCCAGCCTTGGAGGGGGATGCCTCCATCCCGCCCAGGGAAGAACAGAGCAGGGTACAGGAGCAAACCCAAGGGAAAGGAAGGGACAGGGGGAGGAGGAGCCCGGTCCGCAGCCCTGCTTCCCAAACATTGGGCACACCGGTCCTCTGCCTCTCGCACGGAGACAGTGTTTCAAGGGAGCAGGGGATGCTTACATCATGGGAATATGAGCAATGGTACAAGCCAAGGTTCTGGCCTGAAAAACTTATTGCAGACCCTTCATCTACTTCAATATTCTATAGAAACCTGAGCTTTTGTTTTGAGGTCAAAGCAGGGTGAGTTGCACCACTTGTATCTGATTTAAATTGACTCCTTACCTTCTGGAGAGGGGTTGGTAACTCTGACATTTACCCAGTGCAGTGAATTTGGGCACCAATAGAATGTTGTGGGAGAAAACGAGAATATTTTTGGAGATTTAGCTAGCCTAGAATCAAAAAGATAATGCAAGTGTTAGATATGCAAAGAGACCATGAGTGAGCCACAACGAAACCTAATTGATTTAAAACAGAAAAAACTGCAAAATTGAAAAGGAAACTGAGCCCCCAATTGCAACGCCCAGTTTAGACTCTTCAATATATTCTTCCATGACAGGCTATAGCAACTATAAAGGGATTAACTTTTGTTTCTGCGATATTCACACTAAAAAACAAAAAAACAAAAAAAAAATGCTATAAACAAAAAGCACTTTATGGTCTCTCAAAGGTGGGATCTACCAAGGACAGCATAAACATCTAGCACTTTAATACAAGCACTATTTTCATGGGGGCCACCTGTCGTGACTGGCAAGGTTGTCATTAATACGTTAGTCACTGGTCCAGTTGGCCATGTGACCCGTGCACTGTTATCCCTCTATGTTGTGTCTATGTCTGAGGGCTCATCTCCCCCTTCCCCAGCCCCACAAAGCTAACCTGTTAATCCCCATGAGTCTTAAGAGAAAAGGTTTCTAACACCCCAATAACAGTGCAGGTGACCTGGAAAATTAACCATCAAGTCTACCTGTCCAAGGGACACCACTGCTGCACCGCTGAGGATATCGGTCGAGAGTCTGGAATCAGGTGTCTCTGTTCCTTTCTTGTAAACTAGTCTTGGGTCTGTTTTTGGTGTAACTGTCTGTACATAATGCTGTGCTCTCATATTCCTGTGACCAGTGATGGCCAGGGCAGCCTGTACAGACAACAGCAATAAGTACACGTGTACATTGTCAGTGGTTGTAGTTCTCCTGTCCTTAGTACAATGACTTTCTATGCTGCATATACACTTGGCTCTCCTCCCCCCTCAGCATGCTGGGGGAGATGAATTCTCACTGAGTCAGGGTGGGCTCTGCGTGGGCTCTGTCCTTGCCAGGTGACAGAGAAAAGTAGCAACTGGAAGTACTTGCCAAGGTCTGTTCACAGTGCATGTGCAGCAAATGCAAGTGTACTTAGAAGAATTGCTGCAAAGTATTCCCGGTTTCCTTCTGTTGGCCTGGGAATGTAGCACACTCTATGGCAACTATTCACCAAGGGGGCTTTCTCTGGCAAGCTGACTGGGGTGGCCTATTTGCCTGTGAGAGGCAATGGGAAGTAGTCCAAAACAACGTCCGCCGTTCTTAGCATCTTCTCTTTGTTTGGGTCGCCATTCATGTTCGTCATCAGCACAAATGTGAAAATTCAGGGAAAAAAAATAGCTTTTTTTTTTTACATATATTATATATGTATATATATAAAAAGTAAATAGTAGTGATTTCCAATTGAGAAACTTTTAGAGCTGATGCTATTCTATTATGTTTTAAAAAATGACATTGCATATTTTACATATCAGGAAAGTGAACACATTTAAATATAGCCATATACCAAGGGAACTCACCAACCCTAGTTTAAATTGATGCATCTTATTTGCAGGTGATGTTGACAAGAGGTATCTAGATCAGTCAATATGTCAAGTTTTGGTTTGGTTTTTAAAACTGAAATCAATTGGTGCAACTCTCCTTGTAACCAAAGGCCCTGTCTGCCTTGTGTGGTCACTTAGGACTTAATCCCTAGCTCGCCTATTTCGTCTCACTTTAAAGTAGCATTTTGAGTCACTTTTGAAGGATGAATTCAGAAGTATCCTTAAAAAAAAACAACCTACCTTTTGTGGCATCAGAGCCAAAACCCTATAGATTTCTTATAGAAACAGAATCATGGAGACCCAGCATATACTATGCTTGAAGAATGTTTTGATTTCTTTTTATTTTTCACTTTTGTGTGTATGTATTATGGGAAATGTAGCTCTTACCGTGCTCCCAGTTCAAAATAAAAACA
Source organism: Sminthopsis crassicaudata (assembly GCF_048593235.1). Classification (NCBI taxonomy): domain Eukaryota; kingdom Metazoa; phylum Chordata; class Mammalia; order Dasyuromorphia; family Dasyuridae; genus Sminthopsis; species Sminthopsis crassicaudata. Next base: position 234,074,056 of record NC_133618.1, on the reverse strand, counting down.
TAACGAATCCAATTCTTTTAATTATGTGGATGTTATGTGTGTGCACATGCAGTCCTGTACTTAGGTACACATATGTACATATACACTGGGAAATCTACATAAATGTGACTAAACGGTGAGACTCAAATGTCCTTGGTAGAGAAAAAGCACTGATTTGGATCCATAGAGTGCTTCCCTCCTTGCCCTCCTCTCCAGTCCTATAGGTATCTCAAGAAAAAGGCCATTCAAAGTTCCCATTATATTATTTTTCCTGGAGCTGACAAAAAAGCAAATGGAAGAAAAATAAGACACATACAAACCCCAGGTGGTGGTTTGTACAGCTATGAATAGAGGTGGGCAGAGATGGGTACAGATGACCCCAGGGTTCCCTTCTCTTTGGGCAATCAATTCAGCAAAACTCACCTGTCAAAAGACCCAAACTTCCACCATTCATCACTAAGGGAGCAAGTAAAGGCAGCTTCTATACCTACTCACTACATTTAGGGATGGTAAAAATCAAAAAAGAATTTTTTTCAAAAGGGCCAGAACAGATCACATCAATAAGAACATGCACAGGTCATTCCCATCACCAATCCCCATCCACTTTTTTGAAATGATGGCATATCATAATGACTAATTTATTTCCATCCACTCATGGATCCCAAACCAACAACTGGATTCTGTGACATAACCTTGGCCAACTCGGTCAAATACTGGCCAGTTGGTCATCCCAGTGCCACACTCCAGAGACAAAACTGTGGCCAGTTGTGGATGGAGTGCTAAACCTGGGAGGAGATGGTTTCTTGAACTTTTAAGTTTTGAACAAAGGAGAATGGTACTTCCTGGCAGTAGATTTCTCAGTGCCTTTTTCTCTTAGGAATTTCATCTAAGCACACTTAAAGGGGAAAAGGAACACAAAAGAAGGAGGAAGAAAAAAAAAAGATACATTTGTTCCTGTGACTCCCACTTTCCTAGAAGAGTTAGGGAATTAAGAATTCAGAAGAAGAAAAAAAAAAAAAGATTCCCTTTTGACTGGTGCAGTCAACCCCTGGGAATCACAGGCAATGCAACTTCTTTGAACTATCAACACATCCTATGGTATCTTTGGTGACTCTAAGCCTTCTCTTCCCTTGCAGCTAATAAGATACCTGAATATAAGGAGAAAAACAAAACAGTATTCTCTTCTGTAAAATTGTAATGTACTGTTAATATTTGTATCTATTGTATATTTCTGTCTTGACTGAAATTATGGCTGGTACAATTTCTAGTTGATGAACAGGGGGTAATTTAAGACTTAAAACCAACCAGGTCACTAAAGCTAGGTTCTCTCTTTCTCTCTTTCTGCCACCAAGTTTTACATCACATTATCTAAGACATTTAAACAAGAACTTGAGAAAATAACAAAACTCTGGAATCTGGGTCCAGACCAGCAGGACCACTGTGCTGAGGGACTCTGGTCAATAGATTCAAGTGGCCACACAAGTGAGAGGAGAAGAACGAGTCGCCATCCATAGCCACCCTGCCAGAATTGACCAAGTAAAACTAGAGGTTTCCCTTCTTCAGAAGTTTCTAAGCCTCTCAAGTCCTTGTGCTAAGGAAACCAAAACTAACCTCACACAACTATAGAATGTTTTGGGATATCCCCAGTCAGAGAGAAGATGGCTTTAATTCGTTCCTGAAAAGGTACAAAAGTTGGAATTACCTCGGTGTTTACCTTTACGCTGGCCCTTTAAGTATCTGATGTATGAAAATGCCACAAGACTTTCGTGCATCTCAGAATAGTCTATTTTTCTGTTCAGATAAATATATATATATGTATTTTTAGCAAATTTATAATAGGGAAATTGAGTCAAATTTCTTCTTTTGTATTACAGAATAATATATTAGGAGACTTATTTATGGTCATTTCTATATCTGATTTCTTCTGGTCTTTTTATTTTATTCCTCCCTTCCTTGGTTTTTGTTGCTCCAAGGGGAGTGGGGGTGGGGGTAGGAAAGGGTGCAGAAAATCCCATCCAAGGTTTTGGTGTCTGACTCCTTTGTGGAAATGTCTGCCAACTGTCCTGGTATTGTCATTTCACATAACCTGTCTCTGTGTTGTTCCTATTTAGGACTCATAAAACAGGGACTGAAAGGGGAAGAGAAGGGAAGAAGGGAGAGAGGAAGGAAGGTGTGATTTGTTGAATGCAATCCACCCAACATGGAAATCTGGAAAGGCTGACCTGACCAGAGCTGTCCCTTCCAGAGATCCTGGATTTACCAGGACTTCTTAGAACCAAAATTCTCTTCCCATTCAAATCTCAGTCATCCTTTTATGTTCTAAGGTTCCTTTTAGCCCCAAACTGACTTTTCTCAGCCAGTCTGCGGCCCCACTACCCGACTCTACAAAACTACCAAATGCAATGGAAAGTTATCAGTGTTTTCAGGATGAAGGTCCTCCACTGGCCTCTATCTAGATACATCATCCAAGACCAACATGCCTCACCCACATCTGGAAAGGGAAACTACTTCCCAGGATGTTCTGGGTAAACTTCCTTTCCTTGAAGATTGCCCAGAAATGTAGCAAAATGGATGTGGACATAGTGCCACTGTGTCTTCATACCCTCATTGTCCACTTGATTTTTCCACTGAGCTTGTCCAGGGGTACCTCTCCAGTCTCCCTCAGGGCAGAGAGCTTCTCTCTGTGAAATGATTACAATCAGAATTCACACTTCTATAGCACTTTATGAGGAGCTGTGCTCACAAAACCTTGCCAGGCATGTGATTTGAAAGTTATTTTCCACATTTTTATGGTGAGGAAACTAAGGTTTAAAAAGCCAGAGTGACTTGGTCACAATCACAAAGCTATTTAGAAGGAGAACTGGGACTAGAATGCTGTTCTGAGTCTATATTATAATGTACCACACTATGTCTCAATGACAAGGGATGGGAGTGGTTATAATGTGTCAGGTCTTGGGGCTAAAGGTTTTTCTGGCCCTCTTCTTTAAATATTTAAAAGTATCTCTAGACTATCTGAATTTTCTTGCCTGGTTTCTATCAATGGTAATATACAATATTCTACATTATATGTGGATATATACTGTATGTATGTAGGGACTTGAACCAAACTGTGAATGAGAAACTGTAATGGGTCATATTAATAATTCTGGACCCTGAATGGAACAATAAATTTCAATTTCCATAGGGAGTAGTGAACTGAACCAAAGATCTTTCCCAAGCAAATTCTAGTCAACCAGTTGAGGCATTCTAACGGACCACCTCTTACAGTGGTAGGAAGAGCACTGCCACCATCTCCCTGAGTCTCTCTTTCCCTCTCTGAGTCTCAGTTTTCTTCTCTGTAAAACGAGATTTGATTAAATGATCTATAAAGTTCCTTGCAGCTCTGGTATTCTCAATTCTAAGGTTTCTTCCAACTTTGAAATTCTATGTTCAATTTGTTAAGGTTCTTTTCAGGTCTGAAATTTTGTGTTTTGTGTTGTGAGTTCCCTTCCTTCTCTGACATTCTGTGTTCTGTGGGCTAAGTTCCCTTCCAACAATGACAATCATTATGTTCTGAGGTTCCTTGCCGCTCTGACATTCTATGTTCTGAGGTCCCTTCTAACTCTGACATTTTATGTTCTAAAGTCTCTTTCAGCTCTGACTTCCCTTTGAGTCCAGAACTATTGAACCAGTATTATACAGAGACATCCAAAACCTTTTCTCAGAGAAATTCAGCTTTATATACAAGCACCTACGTAAATATTTGGTTGTAATCCCAGACTCCACTTGCTTAAGAAATTTCTCCAGAGTTCCCCAAATGCCAACTTGAACCAGGACTGGTTTTGGAAATGGTCCCAGTATAAAACGACCACACACACATACACACAGAGAGAGTGTCTTCTCCCTTCCAAGGAGGGCTGTCAGAGTCTTGTTAATGTAAGACCAAAGAACCTCTACTTAGTAGCCTGGAAATGACAGAATAAAGCTTTAGAACTTTCTGGTTCCAAAGTTATAAGGTTTTATTTAGGGGGCAGGTCTTATATCCTGGGAATTGATCAAATTCTATTTCCTATTTTCAAGCATATCTTACATGTATGTGAGATGTTGAAAGAGTCAGGAAAAGATCTTGTTCTCTGCTTTCTCAAAGCTTCATTAAAGAAACATGGAATAATGGAAAGAGGTCTGAATCGGAAATCAAAAGGACTCAGGCTTGAATACGACTCAATCTTGTACAAGAAGCTTTCTAATTGGGGACTTCAGTTTAGACAGCCTTTCACATCCCTTGCATATCTCTTATTCTATGTTTAAAAGTCAATTCCCATGTTTAAATCTTTCCCTGAACTTATGTCATTGTGGACAGCTTGAGGACAGGGAAAGGGAGAGCTGGAGTATTGGCCACTGTAGTTCCTTTCTCTCTGGGTTCTAAAACATAGCACACCTTCCAGACCAATGCCTTATTTGGTTCTAGGTACCAAACTGAACTTTTTTGACCAGACAACTTGTAATAACCCCCATCTCTGAGACCCTTAGAACATTTCTAAACTGGTATAAAGGCTGAGGCTGGTGCTGTTTCCATTGCATCTAAGTAGAAGGGACTCTTTCTCTAAAGCTCCTAGAATAGGACAAGACCTAACAGAAGCTCACTGCCTTCTATCAAGTTTTTTGTCTGTAGTATTGTTAGTGGAGTATAGCTCTAAGCCCTACCATAAATAAGGTTGTATTCCACAGGAAACCAGACTAGGCGTTTCTAACCTGAACTACATGGACACTTAATGATCCATGAATAGATTTCAGAAGATCTGTGAGTCTGGATGGAAAAAATATTTATCTTTATTTTCATTAAAGCTGTAATTAAAATTTAACATTTCCTCCAATTATTTAAAAACATGATACTAAGAAAGGATCCTTGAGCTTTAACAAAATTCCAAAAGGAGTCAAATCTTATGCAAAAAAAACTTAAGAATTCCTGGAACAGACCAACACTCCTAGATTTTTCTCTGTATATCCAGCTAGAACTAGAACTTCCAAAATTCCAGCTAAGTCAGTGTATAGAAACACATTTCAGTGTCTGCTTTTTAAGACAACACCTGCAACTAGTGACCATTACCACCTCTTTATGATTTGTAATAATAATTATGATAATAATTCATGTTTCAGTAGTGCTTAAAAGTGTATAAATTTTTTACTTCACAACAGCTCTGTGAGGTACATTGTAGAAATATTATTGTCCCTATATGAGGAAACGGAGGTGAAATGACTTGTCCAGAATGACAGAGCTAGTAAATCAGAGGCAGCCAAAAATAGGTTTATTCTGACTCCATTCTATTCTTTCCATTATGTCAGTGCTCCTAGAATCCCTCGTGTCTATATTAGGAACCTACGAGGATCTTTCACCTCGAGGACCCTGAATGTTTGACAGCACAGGACAGGATAACCATCAAAGGGAACACAGATGGAGTTTGGAAGGTAGAGAAGCAAATGTCCTCAGAGTCACTGGGCTTCTCATTAGAAACCTCAGAACAAAACTTTAGAACTTTTCCAGAATTCCAAAATTTGGCATTTGATTTCAAGTTGTTTTCTAAGTTCTAAAGTCTTCTTTGAAACATAGCAGGAAATTCTGAAGTCCTTGGGAGTTGGAGGAAAACCACTCCAAGCCCATTCCAGAATGAGCTCTGCTACATAGAAATCATCCCAATCTTTAGCCAGCCTATTTAGGTCCTCTCTGATTCTGGACTTGGTCAGAAGAACACTAAGTCGGGTTAGCATCAGCGGAACTCTGATCCCACATGAATTTGCTCAGCAACAAAACCAGGCTGGGAACTGGTATTCCCTTCCCCTACAACATTCACCATCTTCCCCAGAGTATGTTTGGGTCATAGTGGACGCTTGAAGAATATGTTAGAGCTCAAACAAATGAAACTTGACCTTAGTTGGACCAGTGACCACTAGGAAGGGAAGGGAGTATATGGGGAGGGACTGTGTCACTCCCTGATGCCCTTGAGCCAAGTTATCTGAAGGGCTTTATCCCTGACTCAAATTGGAACCAAGGCAATGCAGGACCTTCAAGTGGAAAGGGCAGGAGTGGCAGCAACCAGCTGCTGTGGGGTGAGCAAGTGATTCAGGGGCTGTACTTATAGGGAAATCAGGGGGCTTGTTTCAGCCTCTGTTCTTTCTTTCTAGCCTCCCATACCAGCTTTGTGTACAAGCACTCAGACTGCACACACAGACATATCCCCCAAGGGAGATGGATTTCAAATAAGGGAAAACTAGAGTTTTAATATTCACCCACTCTCAAGAATAAAGGGTTCCCTGTTCCTAGCCTCAGAAATCAGAAAGCCCACTGAGGAAAACAGTAAAAATCATGGTTTCACAAAGTTCTTTCTTCACAATGCTCATACAGGCAATGAGTTCAAATCTCATGGTCCTCATTTTACAGATGAGAAAAGGGAAGGTCAGATAAAAACTGACTCCCAGGATAATATTCTTCTTGTAACTACTCTGCAATCCACTAATCCCCCCCCCAAAAAAAAAAAAAGCAAAAGAAGAAGGGAACCTCTGAACCTCAAATAGGAAAATCTTTTTGCATAAATGGGAGGCTCGACCATAGATACAGGCTAGCCAGCTGATAAGCCAACTGCCCTGTTCTTCCTATGGAATGAGTGGTCCTTCTTCCCATCCCATGCTTACCGCATCACATGAGCCTTTCTCCTTCATTGGGCAAGTGCACCTCAGCCTCCTATCTCTCGCCCTAGGGCTAATGGGTTATTTTTTGCCTCCTAAGCCATCCAATGCCACTTTGACTGGGACAGGGAGTAAGCCACTGACATTAGCCATATTGATGAGAGCACTTGGTCTCTGTTTTCTTTGGGTAACATCCATCTAATCCTTCTTCATTCCAAGTTTACTGACCTCTCCAATCATTTCCGTAAAGGGAAAAACAAATGTCACACCTACTCACATACACAGAGGAAAAGAAACTCGATGTCTTTATATGCATGTAGTGAGATGAAACTGTGATCATTGTGTGACATTCAGATACTGTACTTATTGTCTTGTAAATTGTGTCCAAATGTCTAAGGGTTTTCAAGCAATGGTCCCTTACTGCAATCTGCAGAATTAAATAAAAAGGTATGGAGAAAATGGTCTTGATCTACTTTGGTTTGTTCTTAATGGCGCAGGGGTTGGCAAGCTTTAAGACAGAGTTTTCCAAATTTATTTTGCCATGGAACACTCCTATACTGGAAATATTCTGACCAGAAAAAGGGGTAGAGATAGCATATGGTGGCCCCTCTCAGATAAACAACAGAAATCCACGTAAGTATAGCATTTTTAAGGTTCATGAATTATCTCATTGGATCCTGGTGACAACCTGGTGAGGTGAGTGATGTAATTATTCCCCCATTCCATAGACAAGGAAATTGAGGATCAGTGAAAAAATATTTATTCTACCTAGACCTTCTCAAATCTCAATGCAAAAATAAAAATTTTTGAGGCAACTGGGGTTAAGTAACTTGCCCAGGGTCACACAGCTAGGAAGTATTAAACGTCTGAGACCAGATTTGCATTCAGGTCCTCCTAACTTCAAGTCCAGTCCTTTATCCACTAAAAATGAATGTTAAAAATTATCTTTATGTGCAGCTAGGAAAAAAATATTAAAAAAAAAAAAAAACCTCAATGGACTGTTGTAAAGTGATACTCAAAGAGATTTTTAAGTTACTTGTACAGTCACACCAGCCAATATAAATATCTAAGAGGAGATCTGGATCTAAGTCTTTCTGACATTAAAATCAGCGGGCTATTCCCTATACTTCATTATCTCTCATTAGAAGTCAAGGAAATTTGTGAACATGGAATAAGAGGAACCTAAAGAATCTGTGTATGTCTTCAGTAAGACAGACAGTCTTAGGAAAATCTATGAGATAGGTGTTTGAGAGACACCCAAACCCACACAGCAACAAATCGTCCATTCTGGTGACAGGAGGATGAGGGGTTTTGTCCCTGTTTGATAGAAGAGAAGCACTGATAGTACTATACTAGTCTCTCAGACTTACCAGCTCTGTGATCATGGAACTACCCTTTAATTTATCCTAAACATTTCTGATGGATCCCTAATGACTTCTTAGTCATTAACACGATTTCCCAAACTATTTTCCATGATGTCCAAATGTTCCAGAGAGAAGAGTTTTAAAATTCATAAAGCCTGGGGCGTAGGGATTGCAGAAGCTGGAACACGAAACAAGCTCATATTTGAGGCAGCTGGGCTGTATAATGGTCAGAGCAACTCTGGACTCAGGATCAGAAAATCCTAAAAGTGCTAATGAAAGGTAAATTATTATAATCAGAAAACAGAGATCCAGAGAGATAATTTGATCAAAATCACACAGCTTGCTAATAAATTCCACAACTAGAATTCAAACTCAGGTTTTAGGAGTCCAACCATTACCTTTTGCCTTAGCCTCAGGCTAGTGTTCTATTATTCCCATTAAGCTGAACCTAAGGTTGAAGTCATCCTGTCCCTCCCCCCTGGCATGGTGCTTCTTGCCTTATGTTGAAACTGAAACATCTCTGTAATAGATAGCCTGAGTCTGCCCTGGCTTCCATCCTCCAGCGAGGCAATGTGCAGTTCAGCTCAGCTGCTTGCAATCGGAAGAAGGGCAAATGGTCACCAGTGAACTTGTTGGGGATATAATATCAAAAACAATAGATTTATTGAAAGGCTCTTCCTTTCATTATCTCCTTTGATCTTCACAATTCCTCATAATAACCTTGTGGTATAACCGGAGCAGAAATAATTCTTCTCATTCCATAGAAGATAAACTGAAGTCCAAATGGAGATATAATTTGCCCAGAGTAATACTAACCAGTGACTAGTAGAGCCAAGATTTCAACCCAGATCTCCTGTTTCACTCACATAAGGCTCTTGGCCATACACTGCTGAGAAATTTAACAGACCCAATCCAGACACCTGCTTAACTTGGGCCCAGGTCTATCTTCCCAAGAGAAACAAAAATGGTTCCAAAATCTGGAACCTTTTTATATGATATAGATGCCTCTGGAAGTCTGGGGACACTTTCACAGAATAAGGTTTCTAAATGAAAACAATAAAATATATAGAATTATAAAAGCAATAAATTATATTGAAATACAGTTATAAATACATATTTTAAACCAGCAATTTCACAGGCACCATGTTAAGTTTTCCCTCTAAAGTAAGGTCTGGGAATGTTCAGCAAAGAAATACCCTCCCTACTAGGATAAACTTATCTCCCCCATACCGCAAGGTCAAACCCTAAAAGGTCACAGGGGTGTGTGTTAGGGCTCCCTCAGGCTCCTGGGATCCCTCCTTCCGTGAAAGGCCTTGCATAGACCACCTGCTTCCATGCCAAGGGATATGCTCCATTACCCTCTGGGAGGGACCCCCAAGCTAGGTTACTAGGAATCATCTGAACCTTAAAAGGACAGAAGAGCTTTGTAATTCTGGATTTTTGTGTATCACCAATTTTTTTTACATATTTACCATAATGCAAAGAATGCTAGATCTAGAGTCAGAGGACCTGAGTTCTAATCCCAATTCTAATACTTAGTAGCTCCATGACCTTGACAGAGCCCCCCTAGTCTGAGTCTCAATTTCTTCATCTGTAAAATGGGGTTAAGAATATTGGGACTATCATGAGGAGAGTTCTTTGTAAACCTCAAAGGCCTATAGAAGTTGTTTTTAATAGGACTTTTAAAATTACATTTTGTGGCACTGGTTCCATCCCCCCTGCCCAGCACTCATCTGTCTGGCCTGTCACGATCCTCCCACTGCCTGCTTCTGGTCCCTTCTCAATTACATTCACAGAGCTGGAAGTCTAAAAGGGGCCATTGCCGTCAGGCCCCTGGAGTGGCCGGCACAGCTGTCTCTCCCTCTCGGCAGAGAGAGCAGGTGTACAAATAGATGTACTCTGTAGCTCATGGTCTATCTTTGTATTTCCTTCTCTCCTGCTGGCCATATGGCCTCTCATCTCGAGATCCCCACTGCACATATTAGGATATCGAGTATTTTAACAGCTAACACCAAGAAGCTCAGGAGCTACTCACTGCTAAGATTCATTCATTCCAACAACCATCATTTATAGAATGCCTACTGTGCAAGTCACACAAAGGGAGGAAGGGTAGATAAGACATGGCCTCTGCCTTCAGGGAGCTTGTATTCGAGCAGAGCTTTAAGACACAAATATAGACAGTTCTAATTATTAAAGGGGAGTGTGTTAATCAGTGAACAAGAGAGATGCAAACAAAGAGACCTGTGAGCCCCTCACTTGCAGGAGGCAGATCTTTGCAGGTCACTTAAAACTTCCTGGAGGAAATAGCATTTGAGATTAAAAATAGGATAGTAAAGAGGGGAAGCAAGATCTTAATGAGTCAGGTTCGAGGCTAATTAAACTACCCCCAAGGAGAAGATCCATTATTCCATCCTACCCCACAGATTCATCTGGTAGAATGCAAACTCCTAGGAGACAAGGATTGTTTAATTTTCTCTTTTAGCTTTCATATAGCTTTCAAATTCTTGCTGGATTGCACTGGGTTGGATTAAAAACAAAAATTTTAGAGCCTGAGAGAACTATAGCTATCTTAATTATAAAACTAACTCACAGGCATGTAACAGATTATATCTATGGCATCCCTTTTATATTAGCTCCCCATTTCAACACTCACATTCATATATTGGATCTCTAGAGTGAGGCTGCCTTTCTTATTTACTAGGCTACCCTGTGGGTCTACAGTATAAAAAGTATAACTCACAAGCCCCCAGGGGTGAGCTTCCCCTTCAGAGTCAGCCAGTAGACACATTTACTATAAAGGTATAGTATAAAAAGTGACTTTAATATGCCTGATATGTAGTAGGCACTTAATGTTTGTTGATTGACTTATACAAAACATTTCTCACATAAACTTGGGTTGTATTTTTCCATAAACCCACTGACATGGTAGTAATACATATAAGTAAGAAAGGCATGTAGCCATGCATGTGCCAGTGCATATGGACAATTTATATCACTGGTACTACAGGGCTTATTATCCTTTGAATCTTTATGGAGTTCTCTCATTGTTCTTCCTTAAGGACAGCATTACCACTGGGTAATCAGCTGGTCTCCTTTGATCTGCTTCTGCCCTTACTTTAATTCTTGACTGCCAGAACTAGTTCTCTCATGAATCCATAGTCAGTTCCCTTCTTTGCTGACAGAGGTCTCACTCACTGAATCTTTTTCCTGCCCAGAATGTCCCTCACACTGTGTCTGGGTCTTCATGTAGCGACACATGTCTCTATTTCTAGCTGAATGTATCTCAATTATGCCTTAAATTCTCTCTAAACAAAGTTTCAAACTGTTCAACTGTCAAGGTCCGGGCTGGCTCCTCTGAAAGGCTCAGAATAAGTCCTTGCCAGGATAAGCAAAAGTCCTTGCCCCACCTTGTGGGCGCCAAATTGTAAAGGTCCTGTTCTCTCTAAATTATAATCCCTCTCTGGGAGGAGATCTCTTTTCTGTAAAGTCTTTTCCTTTGCCCTCCCAACTCTGTCCCAGACTAGACTCTCCTTCCAGACCACTGTCTAAACTCAATCCCAGAGCAGACTAACTCTCCAGGTTCAATTCTTCCTCTTTTATCCTCCCAGAGAATGGACCTGTGAGAACTCCCACAGCCAATGAACTTGCTCCTTTTAAAGGTGTAAACTCCTCTAAATATGTAAATTCCTCTTCAGAAGTCCAAAGGTGTAAACTTCCCTTAAAGGTCTGAACCAAAGGTGTGAATTCTGAGCTAGAGAATTGCCCAGACAACCTGAGTTATCACCTTGTAATCCTAACACTCAACTGATGGATGTTAGATGGATTACCAATCTGTGGTCAGCCAATGACTATGCTCTTTTTCTAATTCAATCAAAGAAATTTTTTGTGTTTTGTAAAAGGATATAGAGCTAATATAGAACCATAGACAGCTTTGTACTTAATTTAACACATTCTTATATGCCTCTTGTTTTCTGGGATTATATCTAGAATTGATGAATGGTTTAGTCAGGGTTCAGTTCCTCCCCTTTGCATCTATTATTTAATTTCATCTTCATAATACCCTTATGAGATAGAAAAGATAGGTTTTACCCCTAATTTATAGTTCAGGTCATGGAGGCATAAGTTGGATAGCAATTAGTTAATTGAAATAAAAGAATTGATACTCAAATTTAGGTCTTAGGACTCCAAATACAATACTTTCCAATCCAATCAAACTAACTAATGCTCAGCTACAAAGTCTTGCGCTTTGTCTGAGGATTACAAAGATGACACAATCACTGATTTAAATGAGCTTACAGTCTAAATGGGGGAAGGCCAAATAGACAAATAGTCATTGCATTGCCTTCCTTCATGCCAATAATAAATGATAAATAATAATAGCTAGTATTTATACTGCATTTTAAGGTCTATCAATCACTCTGCAAATATTATCTTATTTGATCCTTACAATTTATGAGAAGCATGTCAATAATGTGCTGCTATTGTAAAGCAGGTTTTTAATTGAATGAGAAAATATTTGGGAGATATATGCTATTAATACTATTCCCATTTTATGGATGAGTAAAGTGATTCTCAGCCAAGAGATTTGACCAGTGTCACATAACTAGTATCTAATGGATTTTTTGAAAACAGGTCTCCCTAACTCAAAACCTCATATTCTATTCATTATACCATCTTCCCTATAGATTTATAGATGTGAAACCTGAGATCTTGAGAGAAGTTACTCCCCCCAGAGTGAATGACAGAAGAAGACAAATCTTTCTCTCATCCAGCTCAGGTTTCCAACTCAGGTCTCTTTCTTTTATCTCATGTCCAAGAAATATTAAAGAGAGAGAGAGAGAGAGAGAGAGAGAGAGAGAGAGAGAGAGAGAGAGAGAGAGAAGCTATTATTTTGATTCCTCTTTTCCAATTCTGTCAATTGAAAGAAAGGGCTCAAAATATCCCCCTTTGAAGTTTTAGGTTGAGTTGTAAAGAGAGAAATATTCTACAGCAAAATACACTCTGGGCTCCCAAGTGGCCCTGTAATTGGTACCATGAAAACACAGGGAGGGAGCCAATCACTTAATCGGCAGGCGAATTTGAAATGAGCTTTGTGGTAATGAGCATGAGGCAGGTAGTGAAGCCAGACGGCTCCCTTCTGTAATTGGCCCTCCCCACTGCCCCTATTGCACTTATGTGGTCTCTTTGGTTTGTTATTACCAAACCCTGCTCATCTGTTTTGCCAAAGGCTGAGCTACCCACTCAGCGCAATTTAACAAATGAAGGATCCTGGATGAATTCAATCAACTCATCCTCTCATGGACTCTTAAAAGTCAGAAGCAAATCTAGGATGTTAGAAATGGAAGGTACCTAAGAACATAGAATATTAGAGCTGGGAGGAACATTAGAACATAGAACATCAGAGCCTAGAAAGAAATCTTTGGATCTATGATCCTATGACATTTGGGTCCAAATTCTTCTTTTCAAAGTTTTATATCAACATCTTTTTAAAAATCATCTTCACATACACACACACATATATGTATATGTATATGTACATACATATACATACATACATACATACACACACATATGTCCTACCTTAGCAGCTAGAAGAATCATGTGGAGAGATGATGAGGTTTGAATTCAAATCTGACCTCAGATATTTATGAGCTCTGTGACCCTGGACAAGTCCTGCTTCAGTTTCCTCATTTGCAAAAGTGGGGATAATAAAGTGATGAACTTGGCTCTTTTTAACAATGAAGTGATTCAGACCAATAGACTTGTAATGGAGAGAGCCATCTGCATCCAAAAGGAGGACCATAGGGCCGAATGTGGATCACAACATAGTATTTTCACCTTTTTTGTTGTTAATTGCTTACTTGTTTTTTTTCTTTCCTCATTTTCTCCTCTTTTAATCTGATTTTTCTTGTGCATCTTGATAAATGCGGAAATATGTTTGAAAAATTGCACATGTTTAACCTGCATTGGATTACTTGATGTCTAGGGGAGGGAGGAGGGAGGGAGAAAAAGAGAAAAATTTGGAACACAAGATTTTTGCAAGGGTGAATGTTAAAAACTATCTTAGCATATATTTGAAAAATAAAAAGCTATTATTATTTTAAAATACCCTCTAAAAGTGGAAATAATAATAGTTCCAATATTGCAGGATTATCATGAGATATCATTACAAATGATATAATATTTATAAAGCATTTAGCATAATGCTTGTCAAATTGGAGGTACTTATAAATGTCTGTTTTCTTCCTTCCCACCTACTCCTCCCCCAAAGAACCATCTCTTATAAGAATTTTTTTAAAGAAAAAAAAGTTCAGCAAAACTTACTACCAACATATCATTCAATTGAAACATTATATGCAATGTTTCATACCCATAGTCCCCCACTTCTGCAAAGAAGGGAGGGAGATACATCTTTTCATTCTCTTCTCTAGGGCCAAGTACTAAGGCTTTAATTTTACAAAAAAAGAAGAAAGGCATTGACTTTCCAAATTATTCAGCTAAATAGTAGTTGGTTATAGCAAGACTGAAATCCAGGTCTACCATTTTAGATTCGTACACTCATCTATCATCATGTCTTTTTGTCCCATTGTATCCTTAGAAATGTCCATTTGGGATGGTACACGGTCATCCCCTCCCACATACTCCCCCCCCAAAAAAAAACTAAGAATTCAAGAACAAGGACAGAGTCTGAAGTCATTCATCCTCATCTCTGCCTTCTAATGTGAGAATCAAGTCCCTATTAATATAGATGAGGGCTGGCACTGACTTGATTTTCAAATGAGTTCAGCAGTTCAAAATCTCCGTTTCTGGAAATATGAAATTTATGTAACAAAAATTAAAAGGAAAATCAGGGAAGAATATCATAAGTGCCCAATTTCTAGCTAAGTGCTCTAGGTCCCCAGATGGCATGGAAGATGGATGAGGGGGTGAGCAAGGGCCGGTAGAGACAATCGACAGGCAGCAGATAGAGCTACAACAGCTGCATGGCATTATAGAAAATGTCCTTCTCTAGGACACTGGAGTTTCTACCATTTACCAGCTGAATTGTGAACCTCGGAATCCTTATCTGTAAAATGGGGCTAATGACCTTTATCCATTTACCTCCCAGGCTCCAGTGAGATAATGATGGGAATGTTCTCTTAAAATGTAATCTGTAGCCCAGGGCCCCATCACTTCTATGGGGCCAGGATTATAGGATCATGGGTTTAGAGCTAAAAAGGGACCTTAGAAACCTTCAGGTCTGACACAAAGGCATATGGGGGTTAAGTGCTCAGGGCCAGGAAACAAAAATTTATAAGTACCTTCTATTTGCCAGGCACCTGCTAAGGCTTTGCAAACATTATCTCAATAGATGCTCACAATAACCCTGCAAAACAACACTGATAAGTGTCTGAGGGAGGGAGTTGATCTCAGGCCTTTCTGCCTCCATAGAGAGACCTGGTTGGAGCCTGGGGCTGGTTCCAAAGGATCAGTTTCTTTCTTAGTTCATTGCTTCCATCTGGAGTTATTACAGGAAAAAAATCTGCAAAATAAAGTTTTCCCTAAAGGTAAAAGTATCAAAGGATTCAACTCTCCTGGTAGCAATTCATATGGATAGTTTAGACTATGTCCCCAGAAAATGCAAAAATAAATAAATAAAAATAAATATATAAATAGATATATGGATGAATGAATAAAAATGCAAATAAAATAAATATGCAGAATAAAACTGGAAAAAAAAGTAAAATAAATAAATAAATAAGCAAAAAGCTGATGTTTTTGCTTAACTGGGCCCTTTTCCTTTCCCAGGATACCCATCTTCTCCCAAGAGAATTTTCAGAAGTCACCAGGACACTAGAGGAGCTAAACAGTTTATGGCCAAGCCCACAAGCTGGAAAATCAGTTTTCCTAGAAATCCAGATCTTTTAGACTCTCCATTTCCCTAAGGACTCACTCCATCTTCTCTCCCTTATAAGCCAGAAGAGATTCCTGGGCCCCATCTCTGTTTGGTTTCCTGTCAAGTCCCCCTTGAACTGTATATGTTAGGCAGCCAATGCTGCCTGCTCTGATAAACAATGGTTCTTTCTTTGGAAACATTTAAGCCATTCTGTCTCCAGAAAATGAATGAGTTCTGACAGGTATCTCACTCAGGAGCACAGTAAGTACATGAACCTATCTGACCAGAGGACGGCCCTTTTGACTCCAGTAGGAATAGAGCAGGCCCTACTATTTTGTCCACAGCCTCAGAGGGGTCCTCACCCTTATGGTGAGTAAAAAAGGCAGTACCATTTTCTGGCTCATTATTATTCAATATAAAGAGCTCTCCTAAGTGCTGGAAGGGAAAAAACATGAGCCAGGAAATGGAAGACCTGGGTACAAACCCCAGTTCCTTTTCTGCCTAGTTAGCTATGTGATCACAGCCAATTCCCTTCTGTATCTCAATTTCCTTATCTATCAAATGGGTATAATAATATTCTCATAGGGCTGTTGTGAGCAAAGTGGTATGGGAATGTGAATTACTATTAGTAGTAGAAAGAGTCCAAGGACCTGGATTCAAATCTCAAGCTCAGCTATTATACTATATTTCTTTTCTGTGGATCTTATATACATATATATGTGTATACACACACACACACACACACACATACATATATATAAAATAAAAGACTTGAACCAGGTGGCTCCCTTTTAGTTTTGAATCCAAGGATAAAAAAAAATGAGATTAAAATTGTAAAGTTCTATCTAAATGCTAGCTATTATTATTAAAGTGGTTTACCTACAGTCACATAGTTAGCAAAGGTCACAAACTCAAGATTTTTGCGATTGATAACCCAGAGAAGTAATTTCCATTAATGGAAATATTCAAAGACTTGAGGTGCCAGAGAGGATATCATTGAGTGAGGGAGAATTGGATTAAATGACCTTCTAGATTTAGGAATCTAAGATTTACCCTCTCTTCTATTCCCCTTTAGAGAAGCAGGATAGTTTCAAGTCTCATATTCTAGTTCCTTCTGGTACTACTTGGCTCTGTTGTCTTAGGGAAATTATTTAAGCTGTCCAGGTTAAAGAAATGCATCTGTCTTTTTATTTACCATTGACATTCTTCAGTCTCTGGCCCTTCCTTCTCTCAAGGATTGCCAGTACCTCAGTCCCTAACACAGGTCATCACCTCTACTGATCAGCCCTTACTTCCAGTCATCCACTCAGTAATCCTCTCCAGTCAGATCCAACCACATCCTCAAGCAGTGGTCCATGTCCTGGGCCCACATCCTCTCCTGGAAGGATATAAGAAACTTCTATTTAGAGTCTGATTTTGTCTCAGAGGAAGGTTCCCATCCCAGCACCAAGATTATTGGTCTATCAGACTTTCTGCCTAGCTAGTTCAGATTTCAGATTTTTACCAGCCTTAGCTCCAATCACCTGTTTTTCCCTGAAACTTAGCTTAATATTTATGGAGTCTTGATTTCCTTCTTCTTCTGAGCTCCAAGGAATTTAGGCTTTCTTACTGTCCCCCGATTCTCCTGGCCCCTACTTTTACCTGATTAACAATGGTAACCCACACTTCACCACTGCCCTGGAATCCGGACAAAGCAGACATTGAAAGCTGCGAGATGAGACAGAGAGAGCAGCTGAGGGACGCAGACAGCCTGGACATGCCGGGAATGTAGCAGCTGAAGCCCCAAACTTGAGTGAGATCTCTCCAGATGCTGAATAGAGACTTCCACTTGAGAATAGGAGCCATGGAAATGAGACAGGTGGCAGTGGAGTGCTGATAAATGTTTAACAACCAGTTCTGTGGTGAAGAAAAATGTCTGTCTGACACACTTTTAAGTTCGATGTACATTATTGACATTTTCTACATCACTTTTTTAAGTACAGACAGTCAGCAAAACAATAAATTAAACCTTGATTTGTAGCATCTGTTGATATCCAAGATATAAATGCTCACATCAAAAATTTAACAATTGGCTCTCCAGACCTGGATTGAGCTGGTTCCAACAAGATGTAAGGTAGCCCTAAATGGGGTACCTGGAGCAAGGCCAGTCTGCAGTGTGCAAGACAAAGCTAACACACTTCCCCTCCATCCTCCTTAGTAGAAACACTTGAAAGGAACCATAGCAGGCTAAATTTCTGGGTATAAAACCTTATCACTCAGTCCTACAGGAAACAATAGCACTTGTACTCCTAAGAATAATGACCACAACAGCAAGCCATATTTCTATCATACTTTACAATGGAGAGAAAGTGTTAATATTCCCATTTTACAAATGAGCAAACTGAAGATCATAGAACTAATAATGAGGAATTGGTGATGCAATGGATAAAACTGCTGGCTTCAGGAAGACCTAAGTTTAAAATTTTTCCTCAGACACTCAATAGTTAAGTGAGCTTAGACAAACTCTTAACTCCTATCTGCCTCAGTTTCCTCATCTGTAAAATGGGAACAATAATATCACCTACTTCCCAAAATGACATAATAAGTGTAAAGTGCTTAACTTAACACAATGCCTGGCATATGGCAAGTAGCATATAAATGTTAGCAACTATTATTATTACCTAATCCAATGTACTCATTTTATAGATGGAAAAACTGAGATCCCTAATTCCTTTTATGCCTTCAGTCTTAGCAGCTAGATTAAGAAGGACAAAAGAAGATCCTGAACATGGCAGAAGTCCAACCCAATTCTCCAGCACGAGGTTATGTTCCTAAGGCAGAAACAGCCCATCACTCTCAGCTGGCTGGCACCCACTCGAATCCCTGTGTCTCCTCAATTCTAACTGAAGGAGACCTTATCTTCTGGCACATGAAAAATAACTTTCTCTTCCATTCTGTCTCAAAGGGGAATTTGGAAGGGAGGGGACGTAGAAGCCAGCCAAAACACAGAGGGGGATGACGTGTTATAGGACGACAATGGAAAAGTTAAATGAGAGAAGAGGCCAATTGGACCCATTTCTCTAGGATGAGGAAGAAATCAGGTATCAGCTCCCTCCCGCTTGCCTCTCACTGCCCTGACTCATTCAGCATACTAGCTTGGGCTATCCACCCCCAGAGAAAAAACTGATGGAGTCTGAATGCAAATCGAAGCATACCTTTTTTTAACTTTCTTTTTCTTGGGGATTTTTTTTTTTGGTCTGTGTTTTCTTTTGCAACATGGCTAATATGGAAATATGTTTTGCATAACTGCACATGTAGAATCTATAGCAAATTGCTTGCCTTCTCAAGAAGAGAGGGAAAGAGGGCTTGGAACTCAATTTAAAAAAAGTTAAAAATTGTTTTTTCATTAATTGAGAAAAATGGTAATTTTTAAAAGACATTAGCCTGAGGCCAAACCAGAGAAAATTAGGATGTGTTCCCCAAGTTCTGCAAAAGAAGCTGATGGATCTTGAGGCCCCCAAAATGACCAATCATGTGGCATCCTGCAAAAAATGACTAACCCACTTGAGAGGATCGCTTCACTCCCGGCAATCATGAATGCACATTTCCTTACACATGTGAATCCATATGAAAACAACAACAATAATAACAAATATCTATATGGCCATTACTATGTACATGGCACTATGCTAAGCAGTATCCTTATTTGCTCCCCACCACCACCCTGGGAAGTAGGGTATTATAATGCCCATCTTACAGAGGAGGAAAGGAGAAGCAATTTGCCCAGTGTCCCACAGCTAGGAAGGGTCTGAGGTCAGGTTTGTACTGATTTCTACCTGACTCCAGACCTAGTCTCTACCCACTAGGCCTCCCAAGTCTGTATGTGTGTATCAACACACATAATTACAACAATAGTTACTATTTCTATCCTACTTTATAACACAGAATAAATACTAACATGCCCATTTTGCAGGTGAGGAGGCTGAAGGTCTTTGAGCTATATAATGAGGCAAGTGGGTGGTGCAATGGATAAAGCACCACAGACACAAGTTATTTTTCATGTGCAGGGAGCTAGAACTGAGGAGACACACAGACTGCAGAAATACACATACCCAGAGCTTTCAGACAGCTCCCAGGAACATGACCTCTGTCAGTGGCCCAGACGAAGCCCCTTCCCCCACAACCCTCCAGGCTAACTGACAGCACCCTCCTTTTGGCCCCCCAATCCCAAGACCACCCACAGGGACAACCACTGCCTAGAACTTCCTTTATCTCCTCTTGGTGATCCCTCACTGAGATTTGACCTTTGAGTTTGGGTATTTAGAGGCCCTGGCCCCTTCCCCTCAAGGCTAGCCCTCCAGAAGACCGCTCCCCACACACTGGAGCCCCCAGGACCCCTGGGTAAGAGGAAGGGACAGGCTCTGACAGAAGAGATCCCAAGATACCCCACGGGGCTCTGGCTGCCAGGGTCCAGGAAGGCAGCTGTTCCTCGTGTTGACATTGGCTGGTGAAAGGCCCAGAAGGTTGCCATGGGAACAGCTGTCATCTCTCGTAAACAGTCCCTGGTTCAGGGCCATAGCACCCAGCTGGCTGGCTTGTTTACAGGCCTGGGCCTCCTTTCAGCTCAGCTCACCCTGTGCTCCCCCCAGATGAGCCTTGGGGCTCCTGCAGGGCCCATTCTAGAAAGAGCCCATCCCTCCTTATCTGAAGTCTGGCCTTGGTCTGCACTAAAGGAGCGGCCTAAGTGCAGGGAACAAAAGGAAAGACATCATACAAGGAAGACCGGACCAAGAGGCCAGAGACCTAAGTTTTATCCCAGCTCTGCCACTGAATCATTGCTGACTCTGGATAAGTCCTTTTACTTCTCAGTTTTATTTTGTTTTTTAATTTAAAAAAAAATGAGATGAGAAAAGAATAAACTAATTCCTAAGGACATTCCCCAGCTTTGACCTTTTACGTTCAAAGGTCTCTTTGAGCTCTGATGTTCTACATTTGAAAGCGCCTTCCAGCTCGGACACTCTCTGATCTAAGGCTCCTTGGGTCTGTGACTTTCTGTTCACCTATGAATAGCTACGCCCTTCCCCCCAACACTCTCATCTCACAGGGGACAGGAATGAGCATTTATATGGCGTCTACTAGGTGCTGGGCACTGTACTGAGTGTTTCCAAATATTATCTCATTTGACCTTCACAACTGCTCTGAGAGGAAGATGCTACTGTTATCCCCACTTTACAACTGAGGAAAATGATGGAGAGAAAGATTAAATAACTTGGTGAGAGTCATACAGCTAATGAGTGTCTGAGGTTGAATTTGAACTCAGCTCTTCCTGACGCCTGGCCAGTGCTGTATCCACTCTACCACCAGATGCTTCTGGTGTGTGCTAGTGCCAGGTCATACTGGCTCTAGAGAGCCAATTGTTAAATTATCATTATGAGCACTTCCACTGGCAAACTTTATAAATGAGGGCCTGACTTGTCTAGAATTCAGAAAGCTATAGAATGAGACAGGTGGCACAGTGGATAGAGCACCAGTCCTGGAAGCAGGAGGACCTGAATTCAAATCTGAATTCAGATATTGTGTGACCCAGGGCAAGATACTTAACTCCATTACCTTACAAAAAGTGATAGAAAGAAAGTTAATAGTTTTGGAGAGTCAGTTGTTAAACATTTACCAGCACACCACTGAGTTCACCCCTACATGTTAGCATCTAAGATTGTGAAGTTCCATGCCTCAGTCAATCCATGAATGATTAATAAGCATCCTCTATTTGCAATGGTTATCTTAGGGCCAGAAGAGACAGAGAAACAAAATATAGTCTTTGACCTCTGGGAGCTCAGCTTTATTGAGGAGATGACACATAAGCATGAAAAAAAAATGATTAAAAACCATATGCAGTAAAGAGAAGACAGAGAAGAATTATAGAAATTCAGAAAAAGAAAAGATCAGCATGGGCTAATGGGGGCCAAGAAAGGCTTCCTGAAAGATATAGACCTTGGGCTAAACTGGGGCTTCTTAAATTCTTTTCACTCATGACTTCTTTTGGCCAGAAAAATTTTTACATGACCCCAGGTATATGGACATATAAAATAGGTATGCAAATCAAATATTTACTATTAATAAATGGTAATTTCACAACCCCCAATTTCAGTTATGTAACCCCACATGGGGTCATGATGCAGAGTTTAAGAAACTTTGAGTTAGACCTTGGAGGATGGAAAGGATTTCAGTAAGAAGGGAGAAATTCCAATCAAAAGAAAGGACATAAAATCAGAGTCAGAGACAAAGGTCAAATATGTAGCAACATAATCATAGCAACACTCTTTATAGCAGAAAAAAAAATTTAGATGTTCATTAATCAATAATTGAAAAATGCTATGGGGCAGTAAGAAATAACAGCTATGAGGATCTCAGAGATTTATTTGAATTGATGCAGGAAAAAGTAAAGCAGAACCAAAAGTGCAATATGCAGAATGCTTATAACAATGTAAATAAAGAGCTCACTAAAAGGTAGCTGCATTTCAGAATAATAAAAAATCTTCAGAAAGGTAGGGGATTACAAGGACAGCCTATCATATATAAAATCAGACAAGACTTTTGTATCAATTTTTTGCTTAATTGATTTTCTTTGTCAAAAGGGAGGGT